>NW_026652299.1:11018250-11216055 GCF_009828535.3 Hylobates moloch
AAAAAAAAAAAAAAAAAAAAAAAAAAAAAAAAAATATATATATACACACACACACATATATGTATTACAAATCTATAAATATACTTGTTTTATTATTTGATAAAAGAGAGAAATGAAATTTCATCTTAATGTTATATATCAGCTTGGAAAAAATGTGGAATGAATCAGTTAATTTTTATTACTTTATATAGGATAAATGTAATCATTTTAAAAGTTCAGGGCCATTATATGGCCCTACATAAAATGGAGTTAATCAGTGGCCAAACTGGCAGATACAGGACATGAGCAGCGAATGTGGTAGATCTCCTGATGAGAAATCTCCCAAGTTGAGAGTATTTCACACTTCAAAAATGACAGAGCTCATGACAGGTTCGATTGAACAATTAAATCTCATCAGACCATCTTGAATTCAGAAGAAGAGAAATAATGAGCTGCACTGGTATTTTGAAATTTCCACAGAGAACTATTGATATAGAGCTTTCATCATGCTTTGTAATTCTCACTGGATTTATTGTACTTCATATCAGTGCTTGAACATCCAGTAAATGGCATTGCATGCTCTAGAATAATAAAAGAGATGTAAAATGGGATTTTTAATGAAATTTCTAGGTAAGACTGTAAATTACTTAACTTCACACTATCAGCATTAATTAGTACATTGGGCCTAGTAAATTCAATGGAACATCTTTAGTAGGGATTCCAGAATGCCTACCTGTGATTACCTGACTAATATTTGTCATTGGTACTCTACAGAAAGAAGAGGAATTAATATGCCAATTAATTAGATGACTCTTATGGCTGTGTTTTTCATATATTTTGGGAGAATTATATTTCTATGAATGGGAAAATGTATTTCCTTGCTTTTAAAAATTAATTGAATACATATACACATACATACCTCCTTTCTTTTAGACGCATAATCTTTGAGTGGTTAGTAATAATTTAACAGCTATTTATGTGACACATTTGGATAAAATATTCTTGCAAAGGAAGTAATTGTAGAGTTGAAGTAAAATTTAAAAATCAAAAGAGAAAAAGATGCTGGTTTCTCTGATCTTAAAATATTACAAAGGTCTACGAAAATATTTATGACAAATCAATTTCCTTTTGCTTTTCTGTAACTATTAATCTTCTCATGGATCTCTGTTGACTTTTTTGAAAGGGCAAATTCAACCATAATTTACTGCTTTAAATTATTCAAGAGAATAAAACGTAATCCTTAACCAATATGAAACGGCTGCATTTAGAAATCAATAGCATACATATTTGTCAAATTATTGATATTAAATACAACTTTATTTTTAAAAATTTCATTAAAGAAATTTGTTTTGTTTTCATTCTATGCAGGCAGCAATTCCT
Source organism: Hylobates moloch (assembly GCF_009828535.3). Classification (NCBI taxonomy): domain Eukaryota; kingdom Metazoa; phylum Chordata; class Mammalia; order Primates; family Hylobatidae; genus Hylobates; species Hylobates moloch. The sequence continues at coordinate 11,019,610 of NW_026652299.1, forward strand.
GCCAACTAAACAATGGTGGATGCTCTCAACTTTGTTTACCAACATCTGAAACTACAAGGACTTGTATGTGCACAGTGGGATATTATCTCCAGAAGAACCGCATGTCATGTCAAGGTATGAGTTCATGAAAAACCTTACCTCTGGTTCATTTACTTCATTCATCATTACATACCATGCAGACTTTAGGCAACCAAAGTCAGTTAAACATTAGGAAAAAAATTAACTAGTTATTAGGAAATGGTATACCGTTTAGTCTCATATGTGTAAGATTTTAATATTTGAATATTTAAAATATCATTGTTCTGCCTTATAAGACATTCCAACTTTTTAGTTATTTTAGCAACTGCAGTTTATTATCAAACCTTTAACCAAATCTAGTAGAAGCTACCTTCAACCTGAATAGGCAAAAGTTATAGTAAAAAGCAGTGCTTGATTGGCTGGAATTAATGTAGAATTTGAACTAAGTAATGTTTACTTTAGACTATATTAGAGAAAGCACTAGAGAGAATGTGAGGTCTCAGGTTTGCATAACTGAGGGAGGAAAGCACTGTAAGAGAACTGGTACCTAAGAAATCTTCTTGTTTTGCAGTCTCTAGTTCTTTAGTCCCAAAGAACTTTGGTTCTAGAATTATCTTTTATATCTAATGATCATAGGTGAGTTTTTATCTTTAAAAATGTTCCAATCTTATTTGAGAAATATCTATATATCGATATATGTGTTATCATTTATTTTATTGTAAATCCAATATTTATATGATACTTATTATGTGCATGGCACTGTTCTAAGCACCTTAAATGTATTAATTCACTTAATCCTCATAACCTCATGAGGTAGGTCTCTTATTATCCCCATTTAAGAAATGAGGAAACTGAGGCACAGAGAAATTAAGCAACTTACTCAGGTTACATGGATAGGAAATAGTGGAAACAGATTTAATTCTAGGCATTCTAGTTTTAATAAGAAAAAAATATATAAATATTTTCTAGTATATTGGCAAAATTCATAAGCATTAGCGTGTGTACTTCTGGTAGTTAGCTTAATATTTATGTGCCTATTTTAGGACAGGCTTTTGATGCCAGAGAAGTGTGATATTAATAGCTAATTAAGCTATTGATGTATTCTTAGTATGACAAAGATTTTTGAAGACTTCAAAAATTTCTTAATTTAAGAAATCTAAATATCTATTAAAAATATCAGTGATATAGTTATCTTAAATCAGGTTTACTGTCATATGTAAGTAGAGAGACGTTTGGATTTTAAAGAAGAGGGAATACATTTTGGTTGAGAGATGAGGTAGGCTTCCACGAATCATCTAACTCAGTGCTTATGAAGGTGCAAGGCCCGTACCAGCATCGTCATCACCAATTGCGAGAGTTTTAGAAATTTAAATGATCAAGCTTCTGGGATGGGGCCCACTAATTCATTTTAATAAATTCCTATTTTAACAAATCATATGCATAATCAAGTTTGAGAACTACAAATCTACCTACCTTTCGTTAGTCAGGAGGTGTAGTACATAATAATCTTTTAAAAAGGCTAGGAAATACATTTATTAACATAAATTAAGATTGTTAAAAATAATACAAATAAAATTACTTGTATTTTAAATATTAATCTGGGCTTCCCTTCCCCCCTTTATCTCCTGCCCTGCATTTAGGTATAGAATCATTTCTTATGTACTCTGTTCATGAAGGAATCAGGGGAATACCTCTTGAACCAAGTGACAAAATGGATGCTTTGATGCCTATATCAGGAACTTCATTTGCCGTAGGAATAGATTTCCATGCAGGTAAATAGCTTTTTAGTCATTATTTACGCATAATGTATTCACTTGATTTATTAAGCATGATGGGAATACAACCTTTTCCTCTGTGCTTTAATAGTCAAGATGAGAAATAAGAAAGCAGCAAATAGATAAATTTTAAGGCCAATCATAAATTGTTCTAGATATGTAATGTCTGAAAAAAAATCAAGTAAAATTGTCCTAAAGTGTAGCATTTGAATTGCAATTGCATTAACATACCATCATTGGCACTTGGTTGCTTATTTTTATTTCTCTCTCTTTTTTATTTTGATACTTTACTTTTATCTAGTTATAAATATAAAAACATATAAAGCATTTTGATCTATTATATACTAAAATATAACCTTGTTTAAAATATATTCAGGATGTGATTTTCTATTGTAATACAAGCAGTGGCAAATGAAATCCAAATACTAGAAACAATTATACATGCTTAACCATTGAAAACGATTGTTGAATATAGTATGTATCATTTGGAGTCAGATTTTACTTTACCTTCTTATATTTTAGCAAACAGTGAAAGGAAGCAACAGGAAGCAAAGTGGACACTAACCTTTTGCTGCGGCTAATATGAATAAGTGATGGGGAATTAATGGTAGACACTGTTGAATTTATTGAAGTAAACAAGTTTTTTGGTGCTAATTGCTAAATTCTGACATAGCATAAATATTTGGTATTCACATTAACATTCAGATTTATTATCTTCCACTTGAGGGCTTAAACTTATCAAAATAAATACTAAATCATATGTTTTCTGAATTAACGTTTCAGTGTTGAACATGTAAATGCATTTCCACAGTGTTATTATATGTGTAAAGACTTAGTTTCATCTAATGTTAAAAAACAAATAGCTGTTTGATTTATAATCTTAAAAAAAAGAATCATTGTAATCTTGCACCAGTATGTGGGCTTCTGGTAATTGCTTATTTTTCCCCAGTTCTAACACGTTTTGTTTAATCATGTATTAATAAAATTCTGGACTACAAGTTAATGAATTACTGGGGATCTTCACAAATTGTTCAAAAATGACTTTCCTTAAGTAGATTGTTTCGCACCAAATGTTTGGAATTGGATAGAGGCAAATGTTTAAAATCACCTTTACCAAAAGGAAATACTAAGAAGTATAACACATTTTATTAAGCAGTATGTTAATTTTGCCAAAATCTCAGTGTGGTTTTTGATCAGACTTTAATCAAATCTCATTATTGGTGGAAGGCTAATTACCTCTATAATGAATAATCTACCTTGTCTCTTATGTACCTGCATTTTATTCTTTAGAATTTTATCACATAGGATTTGTTAAGTGCAAAACTAAGAAAACGAACTTTTAAAAGATTTTATGTATACAGTACATGCGTATATTTTTACTAGGTACATAATCTTTTGTTTTAGCTGGAGCATATATTCAATTATTTTGAAGACTCCATAATGAATTTTGAAAATATTTGATAAATTTCCATGAGGAAAAAATATTAATATAAGCAATTTGATCTAAATGTCTTGATAAGATCATTAGTAAATCTTTTGCTTTTTAAGGGTAAATGGATCATTTGAATGAGTTAAATTCACTCTCCAAAGTTTATAGTCACCCTGAAATGGTTAAGTTTAATATCATGTACCATGATGGAGGTTATGTTTATTTACAGACAATAGGATTTTCTGTTTCAAAATCCCCAATAATTATTAATATCATAAACTTATTTCATGTCAAAGTAATTTTTCCTAAGGAGAAGTTACCTGTTTTAGTTAAAACTTTGTTCTTTACATTTTACCTACCATATTTTTATTTCCTGGGGAAAAGTTATTTTCAGAAAAGCTATTTCTTCTTCTAAATGTAAAGGGATGCAAGCATATGGAATAGTCATGTAGGTAGAATGTTCAAGAATCTATTAAAATCCCTACTGTTACTCAGAATACAGCAGTGAAAAACTTTCTTTAAAACCAAAGAAGGTTAGAGATCTACAGGCCAGTGAAACATAGTTGGAAGAAACCAGAGTTTAGCCACAGACAACCTGGGTTCAATGCCAGCTCAACCACTAGTAGCTTTGTGACCTTGGGTAAGTTACCTAATTTTTCTGAGGCTCTGTTTCCTTTTTTGGGATGTGGGCATGTTTAGATCAATGTAAGCAAATGTTTAACGAAGTACCTGATATACGCTGGTGCTCAGAGAATGGTAACAAAAATATCAAATAAGTGGGAAGTAAAATATTGTAGAAATTATCATATGTTATATATATATATGTGTGTGTGTGTATATATATATATATATATATATTTTTTTTTTTTTTTTTACAAAGATGCCCTGGAAGCTACATTTAAATTTCTAACTAGCTAGGATTTTGTTTTACTCTTCTGTCAACTGATATTATATTTTCTATTCAGTTACCTGAATAGAAAAATGGGTGTTTCTTCACTACTTTGGGGCAATAAACACAGGTTAATACATCTCCCTTTTGAGGATAAACATCATTATCATCATCATCATCAGTCTGTAGAGCTGATGCTTAAAGATTAGATATCAGCAACTATTTACAATATTAAATGTAAATTTAAGAGGCTAACATTCAGTGCTTAGACTGAACTAACTGAAACGCTAATGAAGGTCATGATGGTGGTGGTGCTAGCAGGAGCTTTCTACTGCCTTTTTGCATAACTTGTGTTACTTCCGTCTACCTTACAGTCTGATCCTTTATTAACTGTGTTTTATGAAAATATATTAGGATCAGAATAAGTGTCAGCAGCTTGATTTATAATATCTTTATAGTGATGATATACAAGCTCTGTAACTTCGTGGAGGGAAGTTACAGAGAGAAAGGAAAACCTGGATTGTTCTTCAGAGAAAGAGAGAAAACAAACCTTTTTTGTTTGTCAGTCTCTACTTGTTTATCTTTTTTTTTAACCATGGCCTTCATATTTCACCTGATTATAGGTTCTTTCTTGATTAATTTCTTTTGCAGATATTTTATTTCCTCTTCTTCCATTAATGACATTTACCCCAGGGCCATAATCTCTACATTAGGATCAAAGATAAAAATGACAAACTGGAAGGGCACAGTTGCCTCTTATTCGAAACAAACAGCCCCAGTCATGCTAAGGAGATGAAGTGGGAGAGAATCATTTGCAAAGTACAAGTATCATAATTTATTAATACTATTTCATTACCATGATATTACAGAAAGAATGTATTGTCAAAACCTGTGCATTTCATGAGAATCAACAGATCTGAATCTTTCTGGGTTTGATTGTAATAAATTAAAGCTTTCTGCAATGAACAAATTGTTTTTTTCTACCAGATGAAGCAATTCTGGATACTCTCCACAGAAGAAAAAAAGACCCTGTGGCTAGATTTAAAATGTTCAAAGAATTTTTATCTCTTCACTGGAAAAGTCCCATTCCAGTGGAAAAAAACATATTGAGCTTTGAAAATCCTTGCCTGCTGGGTGATATTCCTCCTGATAAATGAATACTGCATTTGATGCTTTAACAGATATATTTTAGTTAGGAGAAAAGCCTTCAAAGCAAAGCCCATTGCTCCACTTAGTTAAGTGATCTTCAGTAAGTAATGCTCTATTCAATATTCAGTCCTCCCTCCCCTTGGGGTACTTATGACTTTTCCTTAATAATGAAACAATTGGATGCTACTTGAAGAGGACATTCTACACAGAGAATAATTATTCATCTGGAAAACGTCACACTTACATTCTTTTTTCATCTTTTGTCTCTTTTATTGAAATTTGGGTCATCCAACTCAATGATGCAACAACTGTTGGTTACTATAATATCTACCAGGTTTAGAATTTCACATCTAAGTTGCGTGGAAGATAAAGATAAACAAGGGTCCAGCTGCGATGGCTCATACCTGTATAACCCTAGCATTTTGGGAGGCAGAGGTGGCAAGATCACTTGAGGCCAGGAGTTTGAGACTAGCCTGGGCAATATAGTGAGACCCTGTCTCTATTAAAAGAAAAAAATAAACACAGAATAAGGGTCATTATTTGGATATCATTGTCTGGAACTTACTATAGGAAATATTTTAATATTTTTTTTACACCATCACATAGTAATCTGGCTAAGACAATAAAAACACTGAAGGAACATGTCAGTATACATTTATATAAATCCACAGAATGTATAACACCAAGAGTGAACCCTAATGTTAATGATAGTTGCTAATATAAACTATGGATGTGTTGGCTTAAATTCACCTGTGACAAATGTATCGCTCTTGTGTGAGATGTAGACAGTGGGCAAGGCTGTTTGTGTATGGCGGAAGGAATATATGGGAACTCTACTTTCTGATCAATTTTGCTGTGAACCTAGAACTCTAAAAATTAAAACATATTTTAAAAACACTAAAGCAGTATATGTGACAAAATATCATTGCCACATTTATGCAGTGAATGTCATCTATTTATATGAAAGAATCCCTCTTTAATAGTCCCACAACATTCATATTTATCTTTGAAATGTAGAACTAGAAGGAGTATTTGATACCATTTGTAGCACTCCCTCATGATACAGGTAAGGAAAATGGAAACCAAACAGATCAAGGGGCCATAGACTAATGGAGTATCCTACTCCCAGTTCTTTCCACTGTGGCGTCTTGCATTTGTAACCACTGAAGCAGAAGTTTATTTTGACCGTTGTTGGCATTACTTGATGACACTACATTGCACTTCTGCAAATTTGTGCTAGTAGAAGATCGTGTATTATTTTGATTTATATACTGAATCATGTGATTTTTAAACCCATTTAATAATTGAAGATAGTGACACTCAAATGAGTCTCTCTCTTTTTTATTTTCTATGCCTGGAAGCTTATAAAAAGAAACTATTTACAAAATTTTTCTAGTAACCACTTTGTCACCAACGGAGGCCACAGAAGAATTATAGAAAGAATTCTTTGTATGTCAGTAGCAGCAATAGTTTAAGAAATATAATATTGTTGCTTTGGGACATTTTTTCAATTTTATGAAAACCATTTTCTTGGCTACAAAGTGAGTTTTTAGGGCTGCTTCAATTTCTTCTTGTTCTAACAGTGAAACTAAAACTACTTTTTGTTGTCATTTCAAACTTTCTTCAATAATACATTTTTTAATCATGTGAACAGTGTGTATAGATTTGTAGGTAGTCAATTCAGTAAATCTTTCAAGATGTAATATCACAAGAAAATAAAAACTTATCAGTACTACCTGAAATATAAATATCATAAGCATGCATAACATAAGGCATTTTAGGTTAAGTAAATTACTGGAAATATCTCACAGATCCTTTTTGGGCAGTTTCTAAACTCAAAACATAAAAACAAGCCCCTGCTAGGCATTTAATTTATCAGTATGTTACCTGAAATTAAAAGCACCAGAAGATGCACAGTGATCACCTACTAAGATTAAAGCTTTAATCAACTTATTTGAGATCTATATTATTTTCCATATTTTTGAGAGAATCTCTTAGGCAAGTCTCATGAAACTTCAGGCACTCAGCACCCCTCAGCAAAGGGAAAAATCTTGACACCAACTTTAGATTAACCCACATGAAGCACATCAAATCTGCATTAGGAAACCTTTTTTTCCCTGCCTGAGTTACTTGGTGCTGCCATATTTCTTCTTAGCTACTGAGGCTTCTCCTCAGTGGTACATTCAGAATTGAATGTACCACTCTTTCTCCCCACTCTTCTTTATCAAAATGGAGCTGCTGAGAAACCTGTTTTCTAAAGGCGTGATTACTTCAATTCACAGTAAATTATTAGCAGCTGCTAAGAGATTGACAAGTTTTTAAATTATATATGTTTGAGCAGATCACAGTGTCTTAACCCACTGGCAACATCCAGCTAAAACACCCCTAAAGATATGTGAGAAAAGTATTTTTATAGATAGGTCAAGCTATTTTATATTTTTCAAATTACTCCGTACTCTTATCCTTAGAGGATAGATTGGTACCTGTTTATTTCCAGAAACCCAGCCCTAGATATGCTGACAGATTAAATGATAATGAGGAGATCTCTTTTAGCTTAGGTACATTGGTACCTTTAGTATCTTCAACTGTAAACTTAAACTTGAAAAAATGCTTTTCTTCCCATTTTCAGAAAACTGAATATGTATTAATCAATTTGTCTTTTTGATAGCATTTATTTAAAAAAAAGCTGTGATTCAGCTTCTGAATTTTGGGGCCATTAATTTTTAATCAACTAGACAATATTCTAGTTAAAGAAAAAGGAGAGTTATTTAATTTGTTTATGGGCTGGTCATAAGCAATGGATCTTTAATTTCATTTTTCATTTGGCCTTATTTTTATCTAAGGGCAACAAGTAGTAAGTGGATCATTTTGAAACTTTAAGGTGAAAAAAAACAACTAATTGGTTCTATGAATTCCTTAGTATTTTTATAATAGGAAATTGGCAGAAATTGAAAAAGCCTAGAAATGGAATTAAACACCCATAAGAGGATTAGAAAACTGAGGGGTTGAAAGAGGAAGAAATTAAAATAACAAGAAACCCTTAATATTTGTTGCACACTTACTACATCACAGGAGTAAAGTTAGGAAACTTTGTGTATTTGTGTCATTTGATTTATGTCATTTAATTTATCAAAATAATCTTTTGAGGAAGGTGGTATTTTTATTTTAATATTAAACTGGGTTTCAGGATGAGATATGGGCATAGAAAAGACTTGGTTGCTTTGAGATGCCCTAATGAAATTCTGCATTCAGGATTCTTTTGGGTTTTTGCCCCTGAGATTGACATCAAACATGAATTGCATAAGCAATGTGAAATAATCCACAGTTGATCCCTAATAGTTTCATAATGAGAATTTTAATCTTATTGTAATTATGATTGGGAAAGATAATTGATAGGCCCTATTAGGACTCAGGGCTTGGGAGAATCATGATAATATGGTCAGTATAGGATTGCCCCTGCTAGATTGAGGGGCAGAAGACTCATGGCACAGCTTCATCTGAGACTCAGATAGTTAGGGAGGGAGGGTATCATCATCATCATCATCATCATCATCATCATCATAGAATGGATGAGGAGAAGAAGAGATAAAAAATCATTTATTCTACTATGTTTCCATTAGTTATCTATTACTGTGTAACAAATTACTAACACTTAGACAAAACAATGCTTATAATCTCATAGTTTCTATTGGTGAGCTTGCTGTGTCATCTGCTTCAAAGTTTCTTATGAGACTGCAATCAAAGTGTTGCACAGAGATGTGGTCTCATCAGAAGGCTCAATTAGGGAGGATTCACTTCCAAGCTTGCTCATGGGGCTGTTGGCAGGATTCTGTTCCCTGCAGGTTGTTGAATAGAAGATCATACCTCTCTACTGAGTATAATCTCAGTTCTTTGTCATGTGGGCCTTTCTACAGGGCAGTTCAAAGCATGACCACAAGCTTCTCATAGAGCTAGTGAATAAGAGAGTGGGAGAAGGCATTCACAAAATGGAAGTCAGACTTCTTGTCACCCAATCTCAGAAATGATATCCCATCACTTTTGGTATATTCTATTTATTAGAAGCTACTAACTAGATCCATCCTCCACTCAGAGAAAGGGGCTAGAGAAGGAGTGAATACCAGGTGGTAGGGGTAAGAGGGGGCCACAAGGGGCTGCCTATCACAATATTAGAGACCTTTTATGTATCTTATTCCCACACATTATTTTCTAAAGGGTGAACTCCGATTTCGGGTTTGAAATATCAGTGATGTTCCTGTATGGACAGCTTCTGTATTCTGGCTTAAACCATGTGATAATGAATTATTAATGTGAAACGTTATGGTCATTGTCTTGATCCTCATTTTGCCTCCAGTTAATAGTAGACTGTAGCTGACTAGAGAAGTCCTTTAGGCAGAAATTAAAGACAAAGCTTAAATAAACTGCCAAATGTTTCACAAATGGAATAGAACAAAGATGGGATTTAAATTCACACATATATATTTTTTCATCATTTGCTTTCTCCACACTGCCGTTCTAGAGTAAGTTGAGTAAGGAAAGATTCCACAAATATCCAAGAAAGGATGGATGGTTTTTTTGTTTTTTGTGTGTGTGGTTTTTTTTGTTTGTTTGTTTGTGTTTTTTTTTTTTTTTTTTTGAGACAGAGTCTTGCTCTGTCGCCCAGGCTGGAGTGCAATGGTGCGATCTCAGCTCAGCTCACAGCAACCTCCGCCTCCCGGGTTCAAGAGGCATTTCTCCTGCCTCTACCTCCCAAGTAGCTGGGATTACAGGCACGCACAACCACACCAGTTAATTTTTTTGTATTTTTAATAGAGACAGGGTTTTTCCATGTTTACAAGGCTGGTCTTGAACTCCTGACCTCAGGTGATCCACCGCCTTGGCCTCCCAAAGTGTTGGAATTACAGACATGAGCCACTGTGCCCGGCCAGGATGGGTGTTTCACAGCAACAACAACAATTTTAAAACGTGCAATATAAGGCCAAGGGCCAGAAATGTCTAACCATTCAATGTGTGGGATTCAGAAGGCCAAGCTAGAGAGCAGGGTAGTTCTAGTACTGAGAATTTGACTTAGTTGATCTATGATTGTTTATCAAATGGGGAAAATTGTGTACCCCAAAGTACACTTTGCAATATCTGGAAACATTGTTAGTTGTCATATTGGTATCTGTTGAATGAAAGCCAGGGATGCTGCTAAACAATGCCCTGTGCATGTTTAGTGTCCTGTTCCTTTCCCAAAACGAAGTATTAACCATCCCAAAATACAAATAGTGCTAAAGTCAAGAAACCTATATCAGGGCAAAATCTAAGATTATTTTAGGTGATTCTGATGTGTTCCTCTGGTTTAGATCCGCTATCCTTCTTGGCAGTAGCAAACCACACTGTCTTTTTTTTAGGCTACTATTTGTTATCCTGAGCATCTCTTTCATTAGTACCTAGCTTTTCATGTCATGAGTTTGCCACGTTTGCTTTTGGCTACCATTCCAGAAGAGTCCTTCAACAAAAGCCAGAAACTTCTTCCAACCATTCTTTGAAGTTTTTGTCTAGTGTCTGGAAAAGGCTTCATGATATAGTAACTTAAGCCAAATCTTTTACTTAAGGACTCTTCAGCACCGTAGCTTTTTAATTAATAAAACCTCTTTCAAAAAATTGCTTATAGCTGTCTAGGATTGCCTGGGAAATACAATTGTGTATTCGTATTTGTATGCACACCTTTGTATGTGCATACACACCTTTGTGTATATCACCAATAGAATTATTATTGTAGTGACTTCATTCTTTGTCACCAAGGCGCGCTGAATGTTTGCTGGTGTTAACTATGCTTAGACTGAGTTCTAGTACTGCCTCAAGTATTCCTCTCCAGAGTTACTTGGCCACAAAGGGAGCTCCAAAGTACCTGGAAACAATTGCCAGTTCTTTATGCTTGCAATGGTGCTCAAGAGCAATGAAACAAATCCGTTTCTAGGATACTGGGCTGTCTCCGATTACACACTATGGCTAACTCAGTGTGTCAGTGAATTTATCAAAGGCAATGTTAAAGAAAATAAAACAAATGAAACTAGTTTCATTAGTCTTTAAGTTTGTTCCCTTTATTTATTATTTAATTTTACTGAAGATTCAGTGAGAGGAGCTAGATAGAGATTAAGTAGGAAAAAACTGAAGTGGAACCAGAAATATAACTTGATAGTGTCTAGTATAAAATACTAGACTAGATTACTTAAAAATTATGAATCTCTGGAGTTGGAGTATTTTAGAGTTATACAAAGCAACCTCTTCTCAATAGTGATCTCTCTGGATCTGTGCCAGCTTTTTGACTATTCGACTTCTAATATTAATAGCATCAACAATAACAACCTATAGGCTATTTTTTTAAAAAACGTCTATTTTCTCAGTCAACAGTCATTAAAACCTGTGTGAAAGGAATCAGAATTAGACTTGAATAGTTTGAGCAAAAAATGTAGACTGTATTGTATCATCTGCTCTGTTCTTCAGGGGAAAAAAACAAACATTCACAGGAGGGATTATATTTTGCTGCTTTCCTTACAAATTAAATATGAGATAATGATAACTGCTGAACCAATCTAGTAATTCAAGACTGTAAACAAATATAAAAAGTTATCTAAATCCTGAATAAGGGGATTCATAATTTTTATTTTTGTTTCCTATGACATATTATTCTCATTAATAGAGAATAAAAGAGCTAAGATTTATTAGTGATTCTTAATAATAACTTATTTAAAATATGACCATAGCCTTATAATTGTTTTTCTTTACTCTTCTCTCCTAATATTATTTTAGTGATAAAGCAACTGATGTTTTGAGCACACTGGCTCAGATTTTAATTTACTGATAACAATAAAGGATAGTAATGAGTATATTTGCATACTCAATTATTTTTAATGTTCATTTTAAACCCTATTAACTAAAAAGAGTGATGATTTAAATTAAGAAATAGACATCTATTAGCTCAGTCATCATTAAACATTATGAAAATGAGTTGGCAGAATAATACCAGTTTTGCAATCACTTATCGATGGCAAACCTCAATCCATGGTTACTTTTATTTGTTTAAATTTTTTAAAATTTAAATTTATAGCAAATTTGTAAAATTAGAAAACGTGAAAGAAAGTTGAAATAAAAATCACCAATACTACAACAACACAGACGGCAACTATTAATATTTTGGTATTTAATATTCATGCTATTTTTAAAATACAAATGAATTTTATTATTGATATGATTGTTTCTTGTTTCTTTTACTTACCATTCTGACCTGAACACCCTCCTATGTTATGATTAACAATTTGTAAATACTATTTTAATAAGAATACATTATATTATGTGGATTAGCATACATTTTTTAACCTTTCCAATACTTTTGGATATTTGGATTGTTTCTAAGTTTTGGCTGTAAATTTTTATCATTTGTGATAATGTCTCAAAATAGAATTTTCTTTATTTTAACTAACACCTTTATTGGGATTTATTTTCCCTATGTACAAGTCAATGGTTTTGAGTGTATTTACGGAGTTGTGCAGCCATAGTTAATATACAATTGCAGAATTTTTCATCAAGAAAACAATGCCTGTTAATAGTATTGCTCATATTTTTTTCAAACTCCCAGCCTCAAGGCAACCACTTTTCCCTTTTTAAAATTTTATTTATTTACATTTTGAGACAGTGTCTCGCTGTGTCCCCTGGGCTGTAGTGCAGTGGCGTGATCTCTGCTCACTGCAACATTCGCCTCCCAGGTTCAGGCGACTGTCATGCTTCAGCCCCCTAAGAAGCTGAGACTACAAGCACCTGCCACCATGCCCGGCTAATTTTTGTATTTTTAGCAGAGATGGGGTTTCGCCGTGTTGGCCAGGCTGGTCTCTAACTCCTGGCCTCAAATGATCCGCCGGCCTTAGCCTCCCAAAGTGCTGGGATCACAGGTGTGAACCACTGCATCTGGCCTGCTTTCTATCTCTACAGATTAGCCTACTGTGGACATTTTGTATAAATGGAATCATATGATATGTTGTCCTTTGTGACTGGCTTCTTTCACTTAGCATAATGTTCTATTTTGTAGCATGTATCAGTACTTCATTGCTTTTTTTGCCAAATAATCTTCCATTTTATTGCTATAAGACATTTATGCATTTATCATTTGATAGACATTTGAGTTATTTCCACTTTTTTGACTGTTACAAATAAAGCTGCTAGGATCATTGATGTTTTTGTGTGGACATGTGTTTTTATTTCTCTTGAGTATATACCTAGGAGTGAACTTGACAGGTAGGGTAACTGTTTATGTTCAAACTTTGGAAGAACTGCCAGACTCTTTTCCAAACTGGTTGAAATATTTGCATTCACATCAGTAGATTGTGAGGGTTTCATCGTCTGCACATTGTCTCCAAGACTTGTTATGATCTGTAGCCATTCTGATGAATATAAAGTGGTATCTCACTGTGGTTTCACTTTGCATTTCCCTGATGCCTAAAGATGTTGAGTATCTTTTTAATGTGCTTATTAGCCATTTGTATGTGTATATGAAGAAATGTCTATATAAAGCTTTTGCCCATTTTATTACTAGGGTCTTCGTCTTTTTAATATTGAGTTACTAGAATTTTGAATAGATTCTAGATAAAACTCCGTTGTAAGATATGATTTGCAAGTTTTCTGCCGTGCTATAGTTTTTTCTCTTTTCGAAGGTGTCTTTTGAATCACAAAAGTTTTAAATTTTGATGAAGTATAATTTAGCTATTTGTTTCTTTTGTTGTTTGTGCTTTTTGTATCGTATCTAAGAAACCATTGCCTAATCCAAAAATACTAAGATTTAATTCCATGTTTCTTTTTAAATGCAATATTTTAACTTTTAAATTTAGATTTATGATCCACTTTTAGTTAATTTTGCTATACACATATGGATATCCGTGTGGATTTACATATGGATATTTACTTATCCCAGTATCATTTGTATAAAAGATGAGTCTTTCCACTATTAAACTGTCTTGGCGAATTGTTGGAAATCATTTGATTGTAAATGTGAGGCTTTATTTATCTAAGTTCTACCTCACTGATCTATATGTCTATTTTATTTTTATGAGTATCGATTGTCTTGATTACTATAGCTTTGTATTCAGCTTTAACATTGGAAGTGTGAGTCTTTCAACTTTGTTCTCATTTTTCAAGATTTTTTGGTTATTTTTGAGTCCTTGTATTGTCTTATGAGTTTAAGGATTAGCCTGCCAATTTTGGCAAATAAACTAGCAGGGATTTTGAGAGAGATTGTGGGGAATATATAGAAAACAACTGAGGATTATTGTGATCTTAACAATATTAAATCTTCAAATATATCAATATGATAGCTTTCTATTTATTTGAGTCTTTTAAAACTTCTCTTAAAAATGATTTTCAGTTTTCAGAGTATAAATTTTATATTTCTTTCATTAACTTTATTTCTAAATTTCATGCTATTTGTAGTGAAATTTTCTTAATTTTATTTTTCAAGTTCATTATAAATGTGTTGAAGTGCAATTGATTATAAATTATAATTATAACTGTGTTGAAGTGCAACTGATTTCTGTATATTGATCTTCTATCCTCCAACATTGCTGAATTTATTAGTTTAAATAGATTTTTAGTGGATCCCTTAGGATTGTCTCTATACAAGATCATCATTTGCAAATTGAGAAAGTTTACTTCTTCATTTCCAACTTAGGTGCCTTTTACTCCTCCTCCTCCTTCTTCTCTTTCTACTTCTTTTTTGCCTAATTGCCTTGGTTGGAAACTTCAGTACTATGTTCAACAGAAATGTTTAGAAGACACATTCTTGTCTGATTCTTGTTCTAGTCTTGATCTTAAGGGGAAAATATCCCCTTATTAATGGATAGTCATTATCCATTTACTATATGGTATTAGCTGTTTTTATTTTGTGGATATCATTTATCAGGTTAAAAAAGATCCCTCTATTCCTAATTTGTATAGCATTCTTATCATGAAGGAGTGTTATATTTTATTAGATGCTTTTTTTCATACCTACTGAGATGATCATATACCTTTTGTCATTTATTCTGTTGATATGGTGTAATAAATTAATATATTTCCAAAATGTTTAAGTCAACTAGCTTTGAGTACAGATGGAATAAATGCCATCTGGTCACGGTGATACTTCTGTTTAATATTTTGCTGGATTCAGTTTGCTAGTATTTGTTGAAGATTTTTGTGTCTATATTGATAAAAGATGTTGGTCAGTATTTTTCTTTCGTATGATAACATTGGCTTTAGTATCACGGTAACAAATATTTTGGCCTCATAGAACGAATTAAGAAGTGTTTCCTCATAATCTGGTTCTTGGAAGGGTTTTTGAACAATTGGCTTTCTTCTGCAAACCTTTGCTAGAATTATCAAGTAAAGTCATCTGGTTCTTGGGATTTGAGGGATTCGATTTTGATTTACAATTCAATTTATTTAATTGCTATAGATCTGTTCATATGTTTCATTATGTTTTAGTTTTGATAGTCTGTGTCTTTTGAAAAATTTGTACATTTTATCTAAGTTATGTAATTTTTGGCATATAGTTATTCATGGTATTCCCTTATATTTCTTTTTTTTATTTCTGTATCTACTGTATCAATAGGGGTGTCTCTCATATTTCATTCTTAATTTTAGTAATTTTATTTTTTTCTGTTTGTCTTTGTTAGTCTAGCTACAGATTTGTCAAATTTGTTGATCTTTTCAGTGAACCAGCTTTTGATTTTGTTAATATTTTCTGTTGTTTTTCCTCTCTGTATTTTTAAAAATTTCACTCTAATCTTTATCATGTCCTTGTTTCTGCTTGTTTGCTGGGTTTTTATCTAGTTCTTAAGCGAGGAGATTAGCTTATTGATTTGAGATCTTTCTTCTTATATAATGTAGGCATTTGCAGCTATAAATCTTTCTCCAATAACTACTTGAACATCATTCCCTAAGTTTTGATATATAGAGTCTTCATTTTCACTCATCTCAAAGTATTTTCTAATTTCTCTTCTGATTTCTTTTTTGACCCATTTGTCATTTAAGAATGTGTTGTAGAATTTCCCCAACATTTATGTATTTCCGTGCTTTTTTGTTGTTGTTGATTTATAACTCAATTGTGGTCAGAGAACACACTTTATATGTTATTAATGCTTATTGAGTTTGATCCCTTCATTTGGTAGTAGCATATACACTATTTGCTGGCTGATAATGCCTTTTGACATTAATTGCTCCACTCTGATACAATTAAATTCTGGCAGGGATGTTTTTTGAGACCAGTCTTTGAAGTTTCTTCTCACTCCAGAAGGGCTCTTCTTTGCTGTCTTTTTCCACAGTTTTCTCGGACAAGTTAGTGAACCTACCATTTAGCTTGCTGCTCTCATAAAACTACAGCCTGCTCTTAATTGCTTACAACAAAAATCTCCATTGTTTTAGATAGCAGACTTAGGCTTGAAGTCTGCACACTCTGTTTCAAATAAAATCAGTTCTTTTGGGGAGAGGTTTGAAGTTCTCCATTCTTATGGACTGCTTCTACCTGTGAGCAAAATCTGTGAGTCAGTACTCTGGCAGTAGGCAGGATGTTAGCCTCTGGTTTGCCTCTCTTGGCATAGAACTTCTGTCCTACCAGCAAGGTGGGGCAACGGCAGTGGGGCCCTTGGGTTCTTGGCCTTCCCTGGATTGGGAGGTCTTCCCCCTGTGAGTGCAGGATGGGTGGAGGAAGGGAGCTCTTGAACTATTTCTGTATTCAACAGGAGTTTAGGCTCAGCAATTTAGAGTTGGAGGGTTCAAGAAAAGTTGGTGTCGTGCTTTTCCAAATGAGACTTTTTTATTGAGAGCCAAAGGTAAAGGGGACTCCAATTTCTTGGCCACTCCTGTCCATAGTAAAACTTCCATCAAGCTGAACTGAGGTGGTGGAGGAAGCAGTAATAGTATTTAGTGCAAGTGCCACAGACTCTTATTGTTCTAACCTAGATTTCGTATATTTTCTTAAATAACTTATCTTATTTTGGTTTATGCCCTTAGGTCAAGTTTTAGATATTTTTTTTAAAATTAAATAATTCTCACCAGTTATGTAGGGGGCTGAGTCTACTAGGCTGCTCATGTCGACATTCTGGAAGTGGACTCCTTGACATTTCCTATTATGCTATAAATCAGTGACATTGTCTAAACTCTCTGAAATAGTGTTTTCATATTATTTGTATAGGAAATGTGGAATCAAGTAACTAAATCTTAGTTTAAATAATATTTTTTAGGGAGATAAATCATATTCTTTTCTACTGAAGTCAGACAGGATTTTGAAGTAGAATTTACTACAGCCTTTAAATGAGTGTACAAACATTATGTAATTGTTATAGCTATAAAAATGAACTTACAGCAAATTTAGCTGAACATCAATTGTAAGTATTTTGTTACACTGTTGAAATTTCTTTGATCTAAACTGGAAAAATGTGTCTATGACGACACTATTCCAAAATCATAGTTAAAAAATGATTCGACGTGGATGACATTTTTGAAAATGTAAAACTATGGAGACAGTAAAAGGATCGATGATTTGCCAGGGGTGGGGGGGAGGGTGGAATTAACAGACGGAGCATAGAGGAGTTTTAGGGCAGTGAAACTACTCTGTTTGATATTAGTGCATACATGTTATTATACATTTGTCAAAACACAAAGAATGTACAACACCAAGAGTGAACCCTACTGTAAAGTGTGGAGTTTAGGTGATAATGATGTGTCAATGTATATTTATCAGTTTTAAAAAATATTCAGCTTTGATGTGGGATTTTGGTAGCGCGGGAGGCTGTGCGTATGTGGAAGCAAGGGATATATGGGAAATCATTTTACTTTCCTCTCAATTTGGTTGTGAATCTAAAACTGTTTGAAAAAATTAAGTATATTTAAAAAATAATTTGATATATTTTTATAACATACAATTATTCAGAAACAAATACATATATAAAGATCTATGTATATAGAATGTGAGATTTGCCTGGGCATGCTGGCTCACGCCTGTCATCCCAGCACTCTGGGAGACCCAGGCGGGCGGATCACTTGAGGTCAGGAGTTCGAGACCAGCCTGGCCAACATGGCAAAACCCTGTCTCTACTAAAAATACAAAAATTAGCTGGGCTTAGTGTCACATGCCTGTAATCCTAGCTACTCAGGAGGCTGAGACAGGAGAATAGCTTGAATCTGGGAGGTGAAGGTTGCAGTGAGCCGAGATCACGCCACTGCACTCCCACCTGGGCGACAGAGTGAGACTCTGCCTTTTTTTTTTTTTTTTTAAAGTATTTTAAGTTGTCATAATTACCTAGAATTAGATTTAATAGAATTCTATTTATTCAGTGGCTAAGTGTTTTTGTTTGTTTGTTTGTTTGTTTTCAAGCAATTCTTCTGCCTCAGCCTTCTTAGTAGCTAGGATTACAGGTGCGTGCCACCACGCCGAGCTAATTTTTGTATTTTTAGTAGAGACAGGGTTTCACCATGTTGGTCAGGCTGGTTTCAAACTCCTGACCTCGTGATCCGCCCGCCTCGCCCTCCCAAAGTGCTGGGATTACAGGGATGAGCTACTGCGCCCAGCCTATTCAGTGGCTAAGTGTTCTTAACTGACAGAATCCTCTTCCATTCAGACTAAAAAAAGGCTATCTATAGTAAAGCTCTCCTCCTGTTACTGTTGTACTCTGTGTGTATATCCTATATGGATATTCGTTTTTTTTCTCTTGTGTTTAGTAAGAACTTTTCTGAAACCCCTATGATAGTGGTATCTGTAATTTAAAAAATATTTCAGAAAGGAAAAATGAATCCTAGGGATTAGAATCAGGGCAGCTTGGTTGAAACCTCTTTCTCCAACTAGAGAATCTCTTTTTAAAGGTTGATAAACTTGAAAAGTCAAGTTTTTGTTTTATTGAGGGAGATGCTGTCTCATCAAAATAGGATTTACATGTGTCTTAGGTGTATGTGGCAAATAATTTAGAGGAAACTCGAAACCACGAGACTATGTCATCCATTGTAATTGACATCTGTGGGGGAAAAATAAGGCATTAGAATATTCTTTTTCTTTACATCAACTCAGGTATCAAAGGACGAAATGACAATTCTGTATGAAATTTAAAGATAACATTTTACTTCAAAATATCCCAAAAGCCATGGTAGAAAATTGGAGGACCACTATCTGCTGTTATGATCATCACAGGGATTTTGAAGATTAATTTCTTCAACTTTGAAAAACCTAGGTTCATTCAAGTTGCTATAGTTCACATCCATTTATATATATTTTTTATGGAGATTCTACTTATATATAATGCATGCCTAAAAAGTTGCAACTTTGGCTGTGCGTGGTAGCTCATGCCTGTAATCCCAGCACTTTGGGAGGCCAAGGCAGGCGGATCACCTGAGGTCAGGAGTTCGAAACCAGCCTGGCCAACATGGTGAAACCCCGTCTCTACTGAAAATGCAAAAATTAGCCAGGCATGATGGCAGGGGCCTGTAATCCCAGCAACTCGGGGGGTTAAGGCAGGAGAATCGCTTGAACCCAGGAGATGGAGGTTGCAGTGAGCCGAGATCAAGCCATTGCACTCCAGCCTGAGGAACAATAGCAAGACTTCGTCTCAAACAAAAATAAAAAAGTTATAACTGTGAAGGTAAATACTCTAATTTTATGTTCAGGTCATAGATGGGTGTCTGGAGTGGTTTCAGTTTACTGGGAAAATATTCTTCATTCAATAGAGGCAGCATTTCAAGACATCTAAGAATTGCTTAATTTAGGCCACTGAGATATTAAAGTTCTTTGCATATTTGGTCGTATATTAGATATGCTTGAGGAGATTCCTCTCATGTTTGTGTTATGTTTTTCGTATGAAATAAGAGTCCCACGAAGTGCAGAATTCATGTCACTATAGTCAATAAGTTACAAGGTTAAGATTGATAAATGATATGACCTGGTAAGGTTTATCCTTTGTGGACTTAAGTTTTTCAACTGGTAAAATGCAAATAACTCTGTTAGAAGAAATGGGTAACAGTGGGCATTCATGTTTTGTTTAATACATTTCTCTACACTGGAAAGTCATCTACTTACTCAAAGTGATCTTACTTACAGTGATACAGATATAGATATATACGCACACGTATTTTGCACATATAAGTGTCCTCTGTGGATACATAATAACAAAAATATAAAAAATCATTTTACATTAAAACAGATATGAGACTTGAAATAAGAATGGACAAATGGACTGGTTAACTTTTTATACATTTGTTTATAGTCAGATTCCTCCCATTTAGTCTCAGGGAATTCTTCATGCCCTATTTCATTGTATTCACCATAATCAGTATACCATATATAGTCTGCTAGACTTCTGGTGACCACTGGAAACATTGATTCTTATTCACTAGTCAGTTAGTATTAGATGGAGCATTAGGGTCAAGGATGGACATGAAAAAAGGACTACATTATTATGACTTAAATTTGTATATGTATTGATAATGTACTGAAATATGTGTATGTGTGTGTGTGTGTGTGTATGTGTGCACAGTATATACAGTCATGTACTACCTAATGACATCTTTGTCAACGATGGACAACATATACAAAGGTGGTCCCATAAGATTATAATGGAGATGAAAAATTTTTATTGCCCAGTGATGTCTTAGCCATTGTAATGTCATAGCGCAAGACATTACTCACGTATTTGTGGGACACTGCTGTAAACAAACCTGTACTGTCAGCATATGAAAGTATAGCACATCAAATTATGCACAGTATATAATATTTGACAATAGTAATAAATGATGGCTTATGTTACTGGTTTATGTATTAACTATACTTGTTATCATTATTTTGGAGCGTACTTCTACTTATTAAAAAAAGTTAACTGTAAACAGCCGCAGGCAGGTCCTTCAGGAGGTATTCCAGAAGAAGGCATTGTTATCACAGGAGATGACAGCTCCATGTGTGTTATTGCCCCTGAAGACCTTCCAGTGGGACAAGATGTGCAGGTGGAAGTCAGTGACATTGATGATCCTGACCTTGTGTAGGCCTAAGCTAATGTGTGTGTCCATCTTTGTTTTTAACAAAAAAGTTTTAAAAGTAAAATAAATCAATAAATTTTAAAACAGAATAAATTTTATATAATAAGGATATAAAGCAAGAAAAAAATTTTTACAGCTTTATAATGTGGTCTTCTTTTAAGGTATATTCTTACGAAAGAGTAAAAAAATAAAATGTTCAAAAGTTTAGAAAGGGAAAATGTTACAGCAAGCTAAGGTTAATTTGTTATTGAAGAAAGAAAGACTTTTTTATAAATTTAGTGTGGCCTAAGCGTGCAGGGTTTATAAAGTCTGTAGTAGTGTACGCTAATGTCCTGGACCTTCACGTTTACTCAACACTCATTCACTGGCTCACCCACAACTAGCTTCATTTGTGATAAATGCTTTATATATGTGTATCATTTTTAATCTTTTATATTGTATTTTTGCTGTAGCTTTTCTAAGTTTAGATAGGTTTACATACACACATGCTTATCAGTGTGTTACAAATTGCCTATAGTATTCAGTACAATAACATGCTGTACAGGTTTGAAGTCCCACATCAACAGGCTGTGTACCATATAACCTAAGTGTGTAGTAGTTTATACCATCTTGGCTTGTGTAAGTATATTTTATAATGTCCACACAACAAAATCACATAGTAAAGTATCCCTGTTATTAAGTGATGCATGACTGTGTGTGTGTATATATATGTTCATATATATAATATATATGTATATATACATATATAATATACATACATATGTTCATATATATAATATATAATATATGTACATATATATGAACATATATACACACTGTATATATAACTATGTTTAACAACATATATGAATATATGTGTGTATATATTCATATATATAATATATGTAATTATATATGTAATATATGTATATATACATATATATGAATATATTATATATGAATATATATTTTTGGATATTTGATTATTATATATGAATATAATATATATACATATATGAATATATAATATATATGAATACATATACGAATATAATATATATACATATATGAATATATAATATATATGAATATATATACATATATGAATATATAATATATATGTATAATATATATGAATGTATATACATATATGAATATAATATATATGAATGTATATACATATATGAATATATAATATATATGAATATATATACATATATGAATATGAATATATATACATATATATTCATAGGACTTAAAAAATTCCTAGCAATAATATTGTGTTAACAGCTCTTGGTATCACATCTAGTGTTCAAAATATAAATGACCCATGATAATAACTCTGTTGTTAAACAGAAAGACTAAATGGCGTGGAACAATAAACCTGCCCTACGTCCCGAAAACTGCATACCTTGAAAATAGTCTCGCATTTGCAATCACATATAACCCTTGATACTGAAAAATGTGATCATTTACTCATTTCAGTGCTTTATACACTTTCAGAGTTACACATTCTCTATAAGTTCTCCTATCTATTCCAATGTGTTGATGTTATGCTAGCTGTTTCAGGTCACTTTTAAACCATTCTTGTTTCCATTTAATCAGAGACTTCACAAGATTTTGTGAGATGAAAGAGATTTACGACCTTACCTATTCCAACCTGATTACTTTTCATATAAGCTAAAGGAGATTGCTGCAGATTGTATTTCCAAAAATGACTACACTGATAACTCCCATACCACATGCTTTTCTCACAACTTGATATTGAAATTTCTCCTTTGAGGGAGATGGAGTCTGTGTTCTTTCCACTCCAATGTGAGCAGCACTGTGAGTGTGGTATGCTATGTGCATTTTGAGGCTACACCATAAAAGCTATATGGCTTCTAAGTGACCCTCTGTCGGGACTCATGCCTTGGAAGCCTTCAACTGACATGTGAAAAAGTTCAGCTACATTGAATCCACATGCTGGAGAAATCATGCAGAGAGGCTGCATAGAAACAAAGTACCTAAGGAATCCTAACTGTTCCAGCCCTAGCTGTTTTGACTTTTGTCACCAAGTGAGTGAAAGAGCCTTCACATGGCTACATTTCCTGGCATTCTTTCCATCTCAGATGACTTCAGGCAGAGCAGAGACTTCAGGGCAGAGAGAGTTGCTCCTGCCTAGCATTGCCTATAATGCACATTCATGAGCAATATTGATGCTTTTTGCAACTCACTTTTGAGATGGTTTATTACACAGCCATAGAAACTGACACAGAGACCCAGAAACTTTAAGTGACTTGTCCAAAATGCACAGCTGCAACAGAACTAGTTTAGACTACATGTATTTTGATTCTGAGTTTAATATTTTTTTCTACTTCGTGTTTTTTTTAATACATTAGGATTTGTTTTCAGATTTATTTTCTTAATTTTTCACAGGCCTGTTTGAAAGGAAGTAGTACGCATTTGATTTTTTTTTTCCTTCTTGGTACCTTATATTCTTCTTTGTTGTTGATGAACATAGGTTTACCCTGAAAGCAAAGGCCAAAATATTTTCCTTTTATTCTGTTGCATAAAATGACTTCATTTTGCCAGCTGCTGGCAAAAATCTGACTAAAAGGCTTTAACAAATAATCAGGCATGCACAACCCCCTCAAATGCATGTGGTGAGAAATTAAGTGCTCAAACTGAGAAAAAAAAAAAAAAACGTGGCTCTCCTGTGTGCTTTTGCAAATTCAGAATAATCACAATAAAATACAGAATTGATCAGAAGTTAACCTTGTGAAGCATACTTGCATCATTTCTAGCTTATCAGTGCTCTGAGCATTGGAATTTTCTAACTATGAGTCAAACTAAATTGGTTTTCATGATTTCAGTCCAGGTGAGTAGCAAAATAAAACAATTAGGAAAACTATCTACATATTTAAGCTTCTTAGCAAAACTACATTTTGATTTGATATTAGATAAAAGGAATAAAAAAGTTATTTGCTAAATTTTTAACTTAGATTAAAAATGATTCGTTTTAGTTTCCTCCTTTTCAAAAACGTGATAATCTTAATTTGTTGTATTTTTGCCAACTCTATAACTATGAAGGAATAAAGGGAACTTATGTGTGGTGGGATTGAAAAAGTGCTGAAGAATTTCTCCAATCCCACATTTCTTTCATTGTTAGAGTAGAAAGATAACATTCTTTCCAGAAGGTCCCTTAAGGTGTTTATTTATGAGATTTAGCATGAATCATATGTTAAACTCAAGGCTGAACAACTTCCCATATTGTGCAGACTCACAACCACCTTATGTCATAGGCTTCATCCTCATTTTAAGGATTTGTAACCCAGGCTCAGAAAGGTTACTTGTTCAGAATTACCCATCTGATATGTTTTAGTGTCGGAATGCATATCACAATCTCCTTTCTCTTAAATTCAATGCTCTTTTCACCTTACCATATTGTCTCGGCTAAACCTATTAGTTTATTGAATTACTTCATTCTTTGGGTCTGATGAGACAAGCTCAATATGATAATCCATAAGCTAATACAAGTAATAATCTATAAGCTAAATATATAGTCATTGTGAAGCAGAGGGTCAGGAACCGTTTTTTATACCAAGAATCGTAAAATGACTATTACCTTGGGTAGGAAGTGAAGAAAGATCAGGCAGTGGGGCATCTGGGTTCAGGAAGAAAATCTTTCATGAAAGGAAACAAATTTGGTGGAAAGCAAAAATAGGAGGGAAAGGAAGAGAGAGTGAACTCACAAAATGAGATGTGTTAAAACACACGCATATACACACAGAAAACCCAGAACAACTTTTACTCATCTTGCAACTTGTTTCTGGGATAGTCATACTTTTAAGGAAATAAATGAGAGCTCATTATTAACTTGACAGAAGAAAGCTTTCTTCTACTGATTTAAGAGATTAAAAGGTTGCCTAATCAAATTAGATTGATTCTTTTCCTGCTGTAAAATATAATAAAAAGTAAAATTTTGGTTTTATTTTGAAGAATTTGAGTAATATAAATTGACCAATTAGACTTATATATTGACTTTAAATTTAGTATAGTTGATTACTTTGAAAGGGTTTACCTTCAGCTTATTGAAAAAACTCTACATATTCTTCTCTTGTATTTCAGCCTTCTTTTAATCTGGTATTTTGGAAAGAATACCATGAACTAAGCCTGAAATTTCTTAGGGCTTCAACATTTGCGTATGTCTTAGCTTTCAAGAATTTTCTCAGTAAAAGAGAGCAATCTATGACATGTCTGGTTACTTTGTTCTACTACCAGGCTAATTTCCTTTTCTGTTTTTAAAGTAATGATACATAATATATTTGACTTTATTCTTTTTAAACAGTAAATAGTTAGAAATCCAATATTAGTACTGTTTTGTGCTCTTACCAGTAGCCAATTTCATTGGTTCAACAATAGTGAGCACCTACTGTATGCCAGACATTATTCTACATACTAAGGATGCAGCAGGAAAAAAACTTGGCAAAATCCCTCCTCTCCTGGAGCTTGCATCCTGGAGGAAAAGCTGGGTAACAAACAAACAAGCTTCTCCAAAGTATACTTTGATGTCAGCTAGTGATAAATACCTAGAAGAAAATCAGTTTCAGGAAAGCAGATTACAGAGTGAAAAATC
The DNA here is from genome assembly GCF_009828535.3 of Hylobates moloch. Classification (NCBI taxonomy): domain Eukaryota; kingdom Metazoa; phylum Chordata; class Mammalia; order Primates; family Hylobatidae; genus Hylobates; species Hylobates moloch. The sequence continues at coordinate 11,045,487 of NW_026652299.1, forward strand.
TCTAGCAGCTGTATTTTAGGTCACATGTTCCAGAAAACATCTCTAAGAAGTGAATTGTAGCAAATACTTGAATAAAGGAAGAAGTGAGCCTGCACAGATTCACGGAAAGGCAGAGGTACAGTAAGCCCTGAGATGGAGGCATGTTGATGTGAACTAAGGAGACAAGTAAATCGCCGCTCTGTGAGCCGGCTGACAAGTAGATTTCCTCACGTTTGTGTGGAGCTTCTTAGACCATATGTATGATTTGGAAGCAAGAATACAATCTTAATTCTCTCCAGATACGGTTAGGGGCTTTAGCTTCTATCATCTTTAACACTGTCCTTCAGATCAAAATGCGAATTTTCCATGAAATTTTATTATATATGCTTTTATTTTTGTTCTGCCATTATTTTCTCATTTTTAAAAATAATTAATTGGCAAATGAAAATTGTATATATTTGAGATATATAATGCAATAATATATGTATATCAATGCAATGCAATAATATATGTATATCAATGCAATGCAATGATATATGTTTTGTGTAATGATAACCACTATCAAATTAACTAATACATCTGTTATCATTCATGCTGTACCTTAGATCCCCGGAACTTGTTAATCTTATAACCGCAAGTTTATACCCTTTGATTAACATCTTCTCATTCCCCTCACCCCCCGGTAACCACTGTTTTAGTCTCTATGTCTATGGATTCTACCTTTTTTATTTTTTTTTTGAGACCAAGTCTCACTCTGTTGCCAGGCTGGAGTGCAGTGGCATGATCTCAGCTCACTGCAACATCTGCCTCCTGGGTTCAAGTGATTCTCCTACCTCAGCCTCCCGAGTAGCTACAGTGGGTGACTACAGGCACCCGCCACCATGCCTGGCTAAATTTTTTGTATTTTTAGTAGAGACAGTGTTTCACCATGTTGGCCAGGATGGTCTCGAACTCCTGACCTTGTGATCTGCCTGCCTCAGCCTTTCAAAATGCTGGGATTACAGGCGTGAGCCACTGCGCCCAGCCTGGATTTTACTCTTTAGTGAATAATAATAGCTAACACTTAATATATGTGTACTATATGCAAGGCACTGTATTAAAGTGCTTTAAGTTTATTAATTCATTTAATCCGCATCAGAACCTTATGAGGAGGTGCTATTATTCCTGTTTAACAGATGGGGAAACTGAGAAACAAGACAGGTTAAGAAATTTCCTTGAAAGCATATTGCTGCTAAAGGGCAGGTTTGGATTTGATTTGGATTTTGAATGCATGCGATTCTGGATCTAGAGTATGTTTTTCCAATCTCTATGTTTTTCCAATCTCTAACCTTTCTTCTCACAATTATATTAAGGAGGTCAAATGTATGAATCTGCATTTTTTACTCCAAGCATTTTTATGTTGTTTCTTTTAGAATCACAGACAAAGCTGAGCCATCTATTTTGGCAAGCTTTGGTTATTTTCTAAATAGTTTAGAGAGCTGCACATTATATTTAGTATAGTGAAACACTTTGTTATTCATGAAATTCTAGTCCACTCCAAAATCAACTATTAGGAATTTGTTCATTAGTTTAAAAGTATCAAATGCATATGGAAATATAAGGTTATTTTGGCAAATACTGTTTGCATTTTAGAATTTATTTCATCTATTTCAAATTTATAATAGAAATGTTCACTAATAAAAAAATCTTTGTCTTATTTTTAATTAGTTTATGTTTATTTTACTGTCCAAATTCCCCCAGTGGTAATGCCTGAGACACTCGTTTTGCCTTTTAAATATAATTATGAGTCACAATGCAAATTTTCTTACCAATTGTTACGTATTATGTGATATTATTAGTAGATAGCCATCTTACATAATTTTGAAATTATATGTAATTTTGTGGCATAAAATTCATACTTAATAACATAAATTTTAAGAAAAAATGTTATAGTAGCATTACTCTAATACTGTCAGTGGCAAAAATCATTCATAGAGCTCCCACCTGTAATCACAGCAATTTGGGAGGCTGAGGTAGCAGGATCACTTAAGCCTAGGAGTTTGAGATCAGCCTGGGTAACATAGTGAGACCCCGTCTCTAATAAAAAAAAAATTTATAATAGATTAAAAAATATATAATTCGGTTTCATGGTACCATGTAAAGTGTTCTTGGATTCTGCCATAATAAATGTAGCAGTTGAATTGTTTCCTTCTTGTCATCTGTTTTATTGAATAGCAAGATTTGGGACATAACATATATTTTAATTATATCTAACTACTATTTATTACACAATGATTTATTTTTTAAATGCAATGCTTGAACTATTTAGAATGATAATAATGATTGACTTTTTAAAATTAGAACAAAAAATAAGGGAACTAGATGAAGAACTACGTGAAGAAGAATGTTTCTTAAAAGAGAGGAGACATTCAGTCATCTTTCCGTAACTTTCAATAATCCCTTTCAGCACTCAGTTTTCTCACCCACCCTGTCCCTGTACTTTTCAGTCAATTACATTGGTCCTATGCCAAATACTAGAAGACCCTTCTTTGTTATTTTACTGAAAAAATATTCCTAATAACTTACTTTACTTTGTGAATTTAGATGTTCCATTGTTAATTGCATATACAAAGAAATCAGAGATTAATTTTATTTTAGAGCCATTGATCAAATTTATATTTGCCAAAATATCTTCAAAAGCTGAAAGCCATGAATGGATTAAGTAAGATAGTCAACTAATACTAGTGTGTATGGAATACGATGCAGCCATAACCAAGAATGAGATCATGTCCTTTGCAGTGGCATGAACGGAGCTGGAGGCTATTATCTTAAATGAATTAATGCAAAAACAGAAAACCAAATAGTACATGTTCTCACTTATATTTGGGAGCTAAGCATTGAGTACATATAGATATAAAGAAAGAAACAATAGACACAGAGGCCTACTACTATCTTAAATGAATTAATGCAGAAACAGAAAACCAAATAGTGGATGTTCTCACTTATATTTGGGAGCTAAACATTGAGTACATATGGATACAGAGGAGGGAACAATAGACACAGAGTCCTGCTTGAGGGTAGAGAGTGGTAGGACGGTGAGAATTAAAAATCTACCTATTGGATACTGTGCTGATTACCTGGGTGACAAAATTATTTGTACACCAAACTCCTGTGACATGCAATTTACCCATGTAACAAACTTGCACACGTACCCACTAAACCTAAAAGAAAAAAAAAATACTAGTGTGGTTGCTGAAGATTGGCAATGTAAGTTTCTTGGGACAGACATTCCATATTTTTCTGTCATCTTCAGAGTCATGTGGGCAACTTGATCTTAATCTCTTCTAAGTTTTTCTGTTCAGTTATTTTATGTAGTTATTATATATAATATACTGATTGATCAAGTGTTTTCCTTTGCCTGGCATGGCTTCACTTTGTCATATGTGTTATTATTTGGGTTGGGGGTGAAATAACGTTTATTGATGATTCCCCAAATGTTTGCTTGCCCTGGAAATGTGAAGCTGACATAATACAAGTTCTAGTAGACTTGCATATGTGCTAGCTTTTCTTGTGCTTTGAAGAATGGTGGTCATTGCGCCTAATGCTAATGGCTAATACAGATACAACTTCTTGTTTCTGCTTAGAAATGTTTTGTAATTTAAAGTTATTTGCAGCATCATGCATTCTTATGGGGATTACAAATAATCTCTGAGATGCATGAAGATACCTATTACGGGCTGAGTGGTGTCCCTCAAAATTCATTTGTTGAAGTTCTAACCCCCAGCACCTCAGTATGTGTGTGACCGTACTGGGGCCTTTTAAGATGTAATTAAGGTAAAATGAGGTCATGTGGGTAGGCCCTAATCAAATATAACTGGTGTTCTTATAAGAAGGGAAGATTAGTATACAGAAAAAATGCACAGAGGAAAGACCATATGAAGATATACGCAGAAGATGGCCATCTACAGGCCAAAGATCGAGGCCTCAGAATGTTGGTTAAATCCTGCCAATACCTTGATCTCAAACTTGTAGCTTCCAGAACATGGAGAATACATTTCTTTTTTCTTTTTCCATAGGTCTTGGGGGTACAGGTGGTGTTTGGTTACATGAGTAAGTTCTTTAGTGGTGATTTGTGAGATTTTGGTGCACCCATCACCTGAGCAGTATACACTGCACCCTATTTGCAGCCTTTTACCCTTCGCCCATGTCCCATCCTTCCCCTCAAGTCCTCAAAGTCCATGTATCATTCTTATGCCTTTGCATCCTCATAGCTTAGCTCCCACATATCAGTGAGACCAAACAATGTTTGATTTTTCAATCCTGAGTTACTTCACTTAGAATAATAGTCTCCAATCTCATCCAGGTCACTGTGAATGCTGTTAACTCCTTCCTTTTTATGGCGGAGTAGTATTCCGTCATATACATATACCACAGTTTCTTTATCTACTCGTTGATTGATGGGCATTTGGGTTGGTTCCATTATTTTGCAATTGCAAAATAATGGTTCCAATACTTGCAGTTGCAAGTTGTGCTGCTATAAACATCAGTATGATCTCTTTTTATAATGACCTTTTTCCTCTAGATAGATACCGAAGAGTGGGGTTCCTGGATCAAATGGTAGTTCTGCTTATTTTTTTAAGGAATTTCCACACTTTTTTCCATAGTGGTCGTACCAGTTTATGTTCCAATTAGCAGTGTAGAAGTGTTCCCTGATCACCACATCTGTGCCAACATCTACTGTTTTTTGATTTTTTATATATGACTCCTCCTGAAGGAGAACGGTGGTATCACATTGTGGTTTTGATTTGCATTTCCCCGATCATTAGTGATGTTGAGCATTTTTCATATGTTTGTTGGTCATTTTTATATCTTCTTTTGAGAATTGTCCATTCATGTCTTTAGCCCACTTTTTGGTGGAATTGTTTTTTTCTTGCTGATTTGTTTGGGTTCATTGAAGTTTCTGGATATCAGTCCTTTGTCAGGTGTATAGACTGTGAAGATTTTCTGAGAACGGGGAGAATAAGTTTCTATTGTTTAAGTTATCCAATCAGTTGTATTTTTTATGGCAGTTCTAGCACATTAATACAATATCCATATGTATTATCTAACAAATAATTACTGTTATTCATTTAAAACATCCATTCTATTGTAGAGATTTGATGAACATTATAAGAAACTCAGTATGTGGTATTAAGCATTTGTTTAAGATGAAATGTGTAAGTTTAATCTCATGTACTTTTAAAATCTCATGTACCAGGGAGGTAGACTGAAATGGAAACTCTCCTTTCTATGTACAGCCTCTGAATTTCTTACACTACAGAACCTACTCTTTATCTTTGTTTCAGCTTTTGGTGCTCTGATTCCATCTATTTCTGTTTTATTGTACCTATTCTGTCATTTTCTTTTTTTTTTTTTTACTCTTTTCAGGGTTCATATTCTTCAGCCAGTTATTTCAGTAATTAACTCTAAATCTTTACAGTTGTTGCTCTTCTGACATTCCTGCTTTGCAAATCCCTAAATCTCTGCAAAGGCTACAACCTTCTTTCCCCATCCTCACCCATGTGGTAGCTGATATGTCTCTATCTCTTTCTCAAAAGATACCTTTGAAGCTTAGTTTACTGAGATTACTAAGCCAGTGTAACAAACTCAAATGATTATGTTATGGGACTTAGAGAAGTCTCATGTGTGAACAATGTAGTTATGGAAGCAGGGAAGCTTAATGGGGAATGTGGCAGACCATACTGCACATGCTCCATTGGACACAGATGTTACTTAGCTACACCTCACTGATGTAATGCAACATCAGTGACCCCGTATTGCTGGTTCTATTTATTTTATCTTTTCTAAGAGGAGCTAGTGCTATTATAAAAGATCCAATTATAGACTAAATAAAGCACAATTATTTTCTGACCATTTTGAGTTATTTGATATAGGCAATTAGTCATGAGCTTCTATACTTGGCCTCATCCACATTTCTAAATATGCATATCTTAGACATGTATGAGGTTGGTTGGGGTTGGGGAGAGTGTCTGTGAGTAAAGATGGCAATAGAGACATGAGATTAGGAGATCTGATGGACTGTGATACACACTGACACCTGCGGAGGAGAAAGGGAAGGAAATTTTAGCAGAGCAATTCTAAGAAATTTTGTCAAGGCTGGTAAGGAGTCCTTAAGCCAAAGTTGCCATTCAAAGGAGTTCTGCATTTTTCAGGAATGGATCTGCCTCAGTATTTATACCACATTCAGTCTTTGGCAGGGGACAATGTGGGAGCTGAGGCCTTAGTGTGAATGAGATGGTAGATTCAGTTAGTTATGCTCTCCCCATTCAGAAATTTGAGAAGTGCATGTTATTGGCTGCCACAGACCATCCCATGTGCCACACAGATCTGTCTTTGCACAGGTTTGAGAAATAGCTCCTCCATAGTTCCTGTAGGCCTCTTCCCTGCCCGCGCCCCCACCTGCCCCATGAGGAAATTTAGAGAAGGGAGGTTAATGAAACTACCTACAAATGTTATAGTTGTAATTGATCTCAGGCCACAGTGGATATAGGGTCATCATCCATGCTAGTATGGTGACACCTCTTTTCACTTGCTGATCCCTAGATACAAGAAGTTCAAAGTGGCTTGGCAGGAGCTGCAGCTTGTGGTCCGGAGGGATCTTGCTGTGGCTCTTAGGCAAAAGTGCACCTTCTCTCTTTGGTAAGAAGGAGCTCCAACTCTACTGATCTCTGGGCTTCAGTGAAAGGAAGCACAAAATTCTCCAGTGCATCATTGAGAAAGATAGAAAGTGAGGACTCTGTTTTCATCTCTGCATTGGAAAAAGTGCATGGGTCAGACTAATGGGTGCATACTATGTACCTGAGGCTTTATTAATCTGTTCTAGCATGATACCTCATCTGGCATAGCAGCTGCCACCAGGGCTATTACTTGATTAAGGCTCTGGAAGCCTACAATCATTCTCCAGCATTCATCTAGTTTCTGAAGGGGCCAGACTGGAAAATTAAACAGAGATGTAATAGGAACCACTATTCCTGCACCCTGTCTTCTATGGTGACACTAATCTCCTCTATCCACCCCCATCCTTCTTGAGATGAATTTTTAGTTTTTATTGTCTTGACCATCTGGGATGAATAGCGGTGGTGGTGGGGATAACTTCAGGGATGTCCACTTGGCCTTTCCACTGTGATTGCTCTTACTTCAGAGGCAATAAACTAGTGTTGGTGTTCACCCAAATGCCAGGTACGTCCATTTCAATTATATATACTAGGACTAAGAATGTGACTCCTACTGGATCTGTGGATCCAGTGAGCCCACAAAGAGCCGGAATGTAACTGAGGCCCATTTATTACCTAGCTTTTATAGCACCTTCCCGTCCTCCTATAATATAGGGGTCAATGATGATGCTTTACACCTTGGGTCATCAACGTTTACTGAGACACTGTGTCCAGTAATCCTCAACATATCTAAGCAGTTACCTTTTTCCAGTACTGAGTGACCCAAGTAAATGGTCATAAGTCCTTTTGGTGAAAGATCTAGGGGGATCAACACAATTACGTAATTGCCACAGTGTTGCAAGGTCCTTCTCCCTAGGGCCTTGGCTACTTCTTCAGTCTCTGGGTTCTGGAACTAAAAATTGATTTAGGTCTGAGATCTGTGCAAGGGGCCATAAATTTTTATTGGGGCAACCACCCTCTGGCTTCTTCTCTTCCCTTGTATATTTTTTTTTGGGGGGGGGTGGGTGTTGTAGATATTAAACAGCACTCTTGTCTGGCTGCCAATCTATTTTTGGCCTTAACAATGCTCTATGAACCAGCTCTACAATTCCTTCAGGTCAAGCCTCCCTTGATGTTACTTTGACCTTGCCAGTCATGGTAGTTATGGCCTTGTGGTTTCTGGCAGGTAAGCACAACAATCCGACCTCTCTTATTTCAGGCAGTAGGGGGCACGAAGTGTTCAAAACAATGGATATTTTAGACATGAAGTCCTTGTCCATGCCTATGTCCTGGATGGTATTGTCTAGGCTTTCTTCTAGGATTTTTATGGTTTTAGGTCTAACATTTAAGTCTTTAATCCATCTTGAATTAATTTTTGTATAAAGTTTAAGGGATCCAGTTTCAGCTTTCTACATATGACTAGCCAGTTTTCCCAGCACCATTTATTAAATAGGGAATCCTTTCCCCATTTCTTGTTTTTGTCAGGTTTGTCAAAGATCAGATGGTTGTAGATGTGTGGTATTATTTCTGAGGGCTCTGTTCTGTTCCACTGGTCTATATCTCTGTTTTGGTACCACTACCATGCTGTTTTAGTTACTGTAGCCTTGTAGTATAGTTTGAAGTCAGGTAGCATGATGCCTCCAGCTTTGTTCTTTTGGCTTAGGATTGACTTGGCAATGTGGGCTTTTTTTTGTTTCCATCTGAAACAGTAAAACAATGGATATTATTAAGCCAAGCTTTAGGACTGCCCTCCTACTGTAATAGATTACCTGCTGAGTAGAGTCACCACTGAACTTCTTAGTGATGCTGATTCCCCTACTGTAACTACAGTACTATCAGCCCTAGTGAATGGCATGCCCCCTGAAGCTTCCCATGAAACATAATACTTTGGTGGGTTTTCCTTTCTCACATCATATATCTATTTCTACATCTCTACTTCCTTCCCTCATCCTCTTTATTCCTTCTTCTACCATCTAGCAGGGAAGATCAGATATTTCTACATGAAGAAAGGCAGAGTTTCTCCATGTGTTTAAGAGCCACCCTAACAGAGATGTTGCCTCACAACCTTGGGCCCTTGCTAGAGTGCTAATTCCCATATACCGAGAATGTGCCCCAAGAACTTTTGCTTATCCAGTCTTATATTCTAGCCCACTTTGATCAAGTACCCTTAAAATTCAATCGCAGGGTTTTTTTTTATTATTATGGTTTTTCTTTTTTTTTTGTCTTTTTTTTAGTATTATACTTTAGGTTTTAGGGTACATGTGCACAATGTGCAGGTTTGTTACATATGTATCCATGTGCCATGTTGTTTTGCTGCACCCATTAACTCGTCATTTAGCATTAGGTATATATCCTAATACTGTCCCTCCCCACTCCCCCCACCCCACAACAGTCCCCGGAGTGTGATGTTCCCCTTCCTGTGTCCATGAGTTCTCATTGTTCAATTCCCACTTATGAGCGAGAACATGCGGTGTTTGGTTTTTTGTCCTTGTGATAGTTTACTGAGAATGATGTTTTCCAGTTTCATCCATGTCCCTACAAAGGACATGAACTCATCATTTTTTATGGCTGCATAGTATTCCATGGTGTATATGTGCCACATTTTCTTAATCCAGTCTATCGTTGTTGGACATTTGGGTTGGTTCCAACTCTTTGCTATTGTGAATAGTGCTGCAACAAACATACGTGTGCATGTGTCTTTATAGCAGCATGATTTATAGTCCTTTGGGTATATACCCAGTAATGGGATGGCTGGGTCAAATGGTATTTCTAGTTCTAGATCCCTGAGGAATCGCCACACTGACTTCCACAATGGTTGAACTAGTTTACAGTCCCACCAACAGTGTAAAAGTGTTCCTATTTCTCCACATCCTCTCCAGCACCTGTTGTTTCCTGATTTTTTAATGATGGCCATTCTAACTGGTGTGAGATGGTATCTCACTGTGGTTTTGACTTGCATTTCTCTGATGGCCAGTGATGATGAGCATTTCTTCATGTGTTTTTTGGCTGCATGAATGTCTTCTTTTGAGAAGTGTCTGTTCGTGTCCTTTGCCCACTTTTTGATGGGGTTGTTTGTTTTTTTCTTGTAAATTTGTTTGAGTTCATTGTAGATTCTGGATATTAGCCCTTTGTCAGATGAGTAGGTTGAGAAAATTTTCTCCCAATTTGTAGGTTGCCTGTTCACTCTGATGGTAGTTTCTTTTGCTGTGCAGAAGCTCTTTAGTTTAATTAGACCCCATTTGTCAATTTTGGCTTTTGTTGCCATTGCTTTTGGTGTTTTAGACATGAAGTCCTTGCCCACGCCTATGTCCTGAATGGTATTGCTTAGGTTTTCTTGTAGGATTTTAATGGTTTTAGGTCTAACATTTAAGTCTTTAATCCATCTTGAATTAATTTTTGTATAAGGTGTAAGGAAGGGATCCAGTTTCAGCTTTCTACATATGGCTAGCCAGTTTTCCCAGCACCATTTATTAAATAGGGAATCCTTTCCCCATTTCTTGTTTTTTTCAGGTTTGTCAAAGATCAGATAGTTGTAGATATGCTGCATTATTTCTGAGGGCTCTGTTCTGTTCCATTGATCTATGTCTCTGTTGTGGTACCAGTACCATGCTGTTTTGGTTACTGTAGCCTTGTAGTATAGTTTGAAGTCAGGTAGCGTGATGCCTCCAGCTTTGTTCTTTTGGCTTAGGATTGACTTGGCGATGCGGGCTCTTTTTTGGTTCCATATGAACTTTAAAGTAGTTTTTTCCAATTGTGTGAAGAAAGTCATTGGTAGCTTGATGGGGATGGCATTGAATCTATAAATTACCTTGGGCAGTATGGCCATTTTCACGATATTGATTCTTCCAACCCATGAGCATGGAATGTTCTTCCATTTGTTTGTATCCTCTGATTTCATTGAGCAGTGGTTTGTAGTTCTCCTTGAAGAGGTCCTTCACATCCCTTGTAAGTTGGATTCCTAGGTATTTTATTCTCTTTGAAGCAATTGTGAATGGGAGTTCACTCATGATTTGGCTCTCTGTTTGTCTGTGATTGGTGTACAAGAATGCTTGTGACTTTTGTACATTGATTTTGTATCCTGAGACTTTGCTGAAGTTGCTAATCAGCTTAAGGAGATTTTGGCCTGAGACGATGGGGTTTTCTAGATATACAATCATGTCATCTGCAAACATGGACAATTTGACTTCCTGTTTTCCTAATTGAATACCCTTTATTTCCTTCTCCTGCCTGATTGCCCTGGCCAGAATTCCAACACTATGTTGAATAGGAGTGGTGAGAGAGGGCAACCCTGTCTTGTGCCAGTTTTCAAAGGGAATGCTTCCAGTTTTTGCCCATTCAGTATGATATTGGCTGTGGGTTTGTCAAAGATAGCTCTTATCTTTTTGAGATACGTCCCATCAATACCTAATTTATTGAGAGTTTTTAGCATGAAGAGTTGTTGAATTTTGTCAAAGGCCTTTTCTGCATCTATGAGATAATCATGTGGTTTTTGTCTTTGGTTCTGTTTGTATTCTGGATTACATTTATTGATTTGCATATGTTGAACCAGCCTTACATCCCAGGGATGAAGCCCACTTGATCATGGTGGATAAGCTTTTTGATGTGCTGCTGGATTCGGTTTGCCAGTATTTTATTGAGGATTTTTGCATCAATGTTCATCAAGGATATTGGTCTGAAATTCTCTTTTTTTGTTATGTTTCTGCCAGGCTTTGGTATCAGGATGATGCTGGCCTCATAAAATGTGTTAGGGAGGATTCCCTCTTTTTCTATCGATTGGAATAGTTTCAGAAGGAATGGTACCAGTTCCTCCTTAGACCTCTGGTAGAATTTGGCTGTGAATCCATCTGGTCCTGGACTTTTTTTGGTTGGTAAGCTATTGATTATTGCCACAATTTCAGAACCTGTTATTGGTCTATTCAGAGATTCAACTTCTTCCTGGTTTAGTCTTGGGAGGGTGTATTTGTCGAGGAATTTATCCATTTCTTCTAGATTTTCTAGTTTATTTGCATGGAGGTGTTTGTAGTATTCTCTGATGGTAGATTGTATTTCTGTGGGATCAGTGGTGATATCCCCTTTTTCATTTTTTATTGCATCTATTTGATTCTTCTCTCTTTTCTTCTTTATTAGTCTTGCTAGCAGTCTATCAATTTTGTTGATCTTTTCAAAAAACCAGCTCCTGGATTCATTAATTTTTTGAAGGGTTTTTTGTGTCTTTATTTCCTTCAGTTCTGCTCTGATTTTAGTTATTTCTAGCCTTCTGCTAGCTTTTGAAAGTGTTTGCTCTTGCTTTTCTAGTTCTTTTAATTGTGATGTTAGGGTGTCAATTTTGGATCTTTCCTGCTTTCTCTTGTGGGCATTTAGTGCTATAAATTTCCCTCTACACACTGCTTTGAATGTGTCCCAGAGATTCTGGTATGTTGTGTGTTTGTTCTCATTGGTTTCAAAGAACATCTTTATTTCTGCCTTCATTTCATTATGTACCCAATAGTCATTCAGGAGCAGGTTGTTCAGTTTCCATGTCGTTGAGTGGTTTTGAGTGAGTTTCTTGATCCTGACTTCTAGTTTGATTGCACTGTGGTCTGAGAGACAGTTTGTTATAATTTCTGTTCTTTTACATTTGCTGAGGAGAGCTTTACTTCCAACTATGTGGTCAATTTTGGAATAGGTGTGGTGTGGTGCTGAAAAAAATGTATATTTTGTTGATTTGGGGTGGAGAGTTCTGTAGATGTCTATTAGGTCCACTTTGTGCAGAGCTGAGTTCAATTCCTGGATATCCTTGTTAACTTTCTGTCTCATTGATCTGTCTAATGTTGACAGTGGGGTGTTAAAATTTCCCATTATTATTGTGTGGGAGTTTAAGTCCCTTTGTAGGTCACTCAGGACTTGCTTTATGAATCTGGGTGCTCCTGTGTTGGGTGCATATATATTTAAGATAGTCAGCTCTTCTTGTTAATTGATCCCTTTACCATTATGTAATGGCCTTCTTTGTCTCTTTTGATCTTTGTTGGTTTAAAGTCTATTTTATCAGAGACTAGGATTGCAATCCCTGCCTTTGTTTTCCATTTGCTTGATAGACCTTCCTCCATCCCTTTATTTTGAGTCTATGTGTGTCTCTGCACTTGAGACGGGTTTCCTGAATACAGCACACTGATGGGTCTTGACTCCTTATCCAGTTTGCCAGTCTGTGTCTTTTAATTGGAGCATTTAGCCCATTTACATTTAAAGTTAATATTGTTATGTGTGAATTTGATCCTGTCATTATGATGTTAGTTGGTTATTTTGCTCGTTAGTTGATGCAGTTTCTTCCTAGCCTTGATGGTCTTTACAATTTGGCATGTTTTTGCAGTGGCTGGTACCGGTTGTTCCTTTCCATGTTTAGTGTTTCCTTCAGGAGCTCTTTTAGGGCAGGCCTGGTGGTGACAAAATCACTCAGCATTTGCTTGTCTGTAAAGTATTTTATTTCTCCTTCACTTATGAAGCTTAGTTTGGCTGGATATGAAATTCTGGGTTGAAAATTCTTTTCTTTAAGAATGTTGAATATCGGCCCCCACTCTCTTCTGGCTTGTAGAGTTGCTGCCGAGAGATCAGCTGTTAGTCTGATGGGATTCCCTTTGTGGGTAACCCGACCTTTCTCTCTGGCTGCCCTTAACATTTTTTCCTTCATTTCAACTTTGGTGAATCTGACAATTATGTGTCTTGGAGATGCTCTTCTCGAGGAGTATCTTTGTGGCATTCTCTGTATTTTTTGAATTTGAATGTTGGCCTGCCTTGCTAGATTGGGGAAGTTCTCCTGGATAATATCTTGCAGAGTGTTTTCCAACTTGGTTCCATTCTCCCCATCATTTTCAGGTACACCAATCAGACGTAGGTTTGGTCTTTTCACATAGTCCCAAATTTCTTGGAGGCTTCGTTCATTTCTTTTTATTCTTTTTTCTCTAAACTTCCCTTCTCTCTTCATTTCATTCATTTCATCGCCCATCACTGATACCCTTTCTTCCAGTTGATCGCATTGGCTCCCGAGGCTTCTGCAGTCTTCGCGTAGTTCTCGATACTTGGCTTTCAGCTCCATCAGCTCCTTTAAGCCCTTCTCTCCGTTGGTTATTCTAGTTATCCATTCGTCTAATTTTTTTCAAAGTTTTTAACTTCTTTGCTATTGTTTTGAATTTCCTCCCATAGCTCGGAGTAGTTTGATCGTCTGGAGCCTTCTTCTCTCAACTCGTCAAAGTCATTCTCCGTCCAGCTTTGTTCTGTTGCTGGTGAGGAACTGCGTTGCTTTGGAGGAGGAGAGGTGCTCTGCTTTTTAGAGCTTCCAGTTTTTCTGCTCTGTTTTTTCCCCATCTTTGTGGTTTTATCTACTTTTGTTCTTTGATGATGGTTACGTACAGATGTGCTTTTGGTGTGGGTGTCCTTTCTGTTTGTTAGTTTTCCATCTACCAGACAGGACCCTCAGCTGCAGGTCTGTTGGAGTTTGCTAGAGGTCCACTCCAGACCTTGTTTGGCTGGGTGTCAGCAGCGGTGGCTGCAGAACAGCAGATTTTCGTGAGACCACAAATTCAGCTGTCTGATAGTTCCTCTTGAAGTTTTGTCTCAGAGGAGTACCCAGCCGACTGAGGTGTCAGTCTGTCCCTACTGGGGAGTGCCTCCCAGTTAGGCTGCTCGGGGGTCAGGGACCCACTTTAGGAGGCAGTCTGCCCGTTCTCAGATCTCCAGCTGCGTGCTGGGAGAACCACTACTCTCTTCAAAGCTGTCAGTCAGACAGGGACATTTAAGTCTGCAGAGGTTCCTGCTGAATTTTTGTTTGTCTGTGCCCTGCCCCCAGAGGTGGAGCCTACAGAGGCAGGCAGGCCTCCTTGAGCTGTGGTAGGCTCCACCCAGTTTGAGCTTCCTGGCTGATTTGCTTACCTAAGCAAGCCTGGGCAATGGCGGGCACCCCTCCCCCAGCCTGGCTGCCGCCTTGCAGTTTGATCTCAGACTGCTGTGCTAGCAATCAGCGAGACTCCGTGGGCATAGGACCCTCTGAGCCAGGTGCGGGACACAATCTCCTGGTGTGCGGTTTTCCAGGCCCGTTGGAAAAGCGCAGTATTAGGGTGGGACTGACCCGATTTTCCAGGTGCCATCTGTTACCCCTTTCTTTGACTGGGAAAGGGAATTCCCCCACCCCTTGTGCTTCCCAAGTGAGGCAATGCCTTGCCCTGCTTTGGCTCACGCACAGTGCGCTGCACCAACTGTCCTGCACCCAATGTTTGGCACTCCCTAGTGAGCTGAACCCGGTACCTCAAACGGAAATGCAGAAATCACCCATCTTCTGTGTTGCTCAGGCTGGGAGCTGTAGACCGGAGCTGTTCCTATTCGGCCATCTTGGCTCCACCCCCCAATCGCAGGGTTTTTTTTACCTGGTGCTTTCTGGTTGTGTAGCTGTTTCTCACTGCTGCATTGGTATATAATCTCTTTCCTCCCTTTGAGGCCCAGTAATTCTCCAGTTGGGTTAGACTGGGATTTAACCATAGTTATAGCCAAGCAGCCAGGACAGAAAGTGAGTGCATGTCCTAAAGGGAAACTTGTTGCCTTGCAGGTGAGATATTTCTGCAATATCTACCAGCACAAGGGAAGCACTAGCATAGGGAAGACTGGGCCACCTCTGCAAATTCTGCGAGTCCAAGGGGTATTTCAGGAGCCAAAACCCTCAGAGACATACATCCAGATATTCTCATCCCGTCTTTCAGGTTCCCAGGTTTTCCAATCAGGTCCCTGGTTTTAGCATTGCCGACTGCCTTTGCTGAACATTTAAACCTCCCTGGAGCTCAATTAGAGCTTCTGTTTGCTCTGCTCAGCTGTGTCCATTTTTCCACTGTGGGAGTTATGAGCCTCTTTGTAATCTACCAAATCTGGCTCTCACATTTAGTCTTAACTGCTTATTAACAGCTGTCAGTTTTTAAATTATCTGTCTGTAGTGTGTCATTACAATGTCGCAGTAATCATCCCACTCTGCTGTCTTTATAGGCATTGTTTCTCTTTCTTTTTCAAAGGCATGACTCATTGCACCTGCAAGGATGTTCCCCCTTAGCAACTTCCACGTCACTTCTCATGAAATCTTTGGCAATTGCACATCGTGTGGATGGGCCAACCATTGCCCCACATGCTACTCAGAACCATGTCCTCTTTGACAACTGCTGGGGGATAAGGAAGCCAAACCTAAAACTCTGTCTTACTGTTCATTTTCTCAGCCTACTCCTGTCATCTTTTGTGCTAGTTTGGTCTTTTGAGAAACAGAGTCAAGACAGGATTAGATATGTAAGATTGTTATTGAGAAATACACCTGTGAGAGAAAATGAGGAGAGTTGTCTGCGAGGCATATCTAAGCTGTATGAAAGATAGAGGGGAGGAAGTTAGGTCAGATAGGAAAAGTCTCAGGCTACGGTGCAGTTTCAAAAAAGTTTTAGCAAGGCTGGCGGAGAGTCGTTGGCACCTGTCAAGCCAGTGTTGCCTGTCAGAGGAGCTCCACATGTTGCCAGAATGGGCCTCCGTTAGTATCTCTGCTTCACACAGTCATTAGCTGTGAGCAGCCTTAGCAAAAATGTGAAGATAGATTCAGAACACAGAAGCTGGGATCATCTGTCAATTATTTACCCTAAAATTAGAGATCATAGAGGCTAATATTCAGTACTAAGGGCTGTTCTGGGACATTGGGCTTTTACTGCTAAAATCAGGAGAGTCCTGGGCAAACTGGGATGGTTGATCATTTTAACTGTGACTGTTTTATCATCATAATCACAATCACCATTGAATAAAATCCTAAATTCTTAGTGCTAAAAGCCATTTTCTCATAACTAACAAGCTAGACATTTTACACAAATCAATTCATCCCTCCAACCTCATTTCTTACTGTTCTCTATCATTCTCCTCATATTCTAATGAACAGCATATTTCCTTGTGCCACATTCTGAGAGCTTCTTCCAAGTCTAGTCCCCAAATTGATGTAGGCTTTACCTTTTCTAGACTCTCATTCCAATTTCTGCATATTTCCTACTGGAACTTTCTAATTTATAGTTATTCGTGTGCATTTCCTCTTACCTTTCTGAATTTCATTTTCCTAGAGAGCAGGATTCAAGTCTGATTTATATTTGTCTATTCACTATGATAGGAAAGATTCCTTCACAGTAGCAAATACTCAATAAGAGTCTGTTTTCAATTTATCTGCCCCATTGGTTTGTCAATGAACTTTTTTTACCGCATATTATGGTTGATCATCCTATGAGATATTTTCTGTATTGTAATTTCGTTGAGGTTAAGCAGGCATATTCCCAGGGCCTGCACCCAAAAGGCACATCTATATTTTAGGATGATGCCAGATAATCTACTTGAAATTTACCATAGGTGATTTGATTAGGAATGCTAATTAAATTTTGCTTACAGCAAATATTGGTATATTTTTGATTATTTTGTATTGAGATATAATTTATCCATAGTAGAGTGTTCAGTTAGTAAGTTTGCCTTCCATTCAGTTTTGATGAGTAAGTAAAAATAAATGGACTATTTCTATCACTTTAGAAAGTTTCCTCCTATTCCTACCCACTTATCCTCAGAAGCGATCACTAATCTCATTTTTATCACCACTGGTTAGTTTTGCCTATTCTACAATTTTATATAAATGGTATTACATGATACATATTCTTTTGTGCCTGGTTTCTCTCACGTCACATAATATTTTTGACATCCATCATGTTTTTGTATGTGTTAGTAGGGTGCGCCTTTCTTGCATTAATATCCATTTTGTGAGTACACCAGTTTGTTTATCTGTTTCTGCAATGATAGATGTTTGTTTTTGTTCTAGTTTCTGGCTCTTATGAATAATACTTTGGCCTTTCTTATACGCAGCTTTCTGTGGACATAGTTTTCACTATTTAGCTTTAGGATCTAATAATCAATTTTCATACAAATTGAGCACTTAGACATCTCTGGAGCAACAAACAATGGGAATAAAATAGGACCTATATTATAGGATTTATATGGTCACACTCTCCCTCATATGTGTTTTAAAGAAAGTGTTATTCATACCATACATTGACTAAATTTAAGTTGGAGGGAAGATTGCAGGTCCACTCAGTCACTGACAAGATTTCCTGAAGCACTCGAGATTCCTTTTGAGTTTCCTTTTGTAGACTCCTATCCAATTATCTACTAGTCTGTCAGTGTTTTTCTTTTAAGATCTAAGAGGCTCATATCTCAAGGTAATATAACAGGAGGAAAGGATACACACAGACACACATACATGCACACGAGTGCACACAGAGAGAATTGTTATGTCTCTACTTTGATAACTGAAAATATTTCAAGGTAGCTATTTCAGAACAAGTCTTTGTCCTTGATCTACCCTTCTTAAGATATTCTATCACAAACTTTCTAAAACTATGTTATTGGTATTCTCACTGAATCAAAATTTCTTAAGGAATCTTGTTTTCCTTTTGTCTCTCTGGGATGCATTAAAAAAAAACTCTGAGCCTTTCTTTTTAACAATTAAATTATATGTCTCTTCATTTACTTGATAATGCCAGCTGATATGGGGATCTTTAATTTTTTTTTTTCCATTTCATCCTAGTTTTCTAATCTAATGTAATCTTTAACCTTTGGTCAGCCATGAACATGGTGTAATTGAGGTGAAAAACATCCCTTGCTTGAATTGCTTCAACACTTCTTATATTTTCAGTAACCCTGTTCCTGATTCTGCTGAGACCAAGAATATTATTAATTCTAATATATACTATCCAAAACCTAGCTCATGTGAATACTTTTTTTCCTTCAAGATTTTTTTAAAGCCTATTTCTCCACTCCTAAAATGGAAACACTGTAAGTGAAACATTGTGCAGTTCGGGTAAGGTATTTGGTGAAATTGGAGTTTTTTAGTTTCCTGCATGGGTAGGATATTAAGAGTGTCATCCAAGTAAAAAATATCAAAGGTTAGACATAACTTTTAGATATATTTTACTATCATAAAAGTTTCAGAATTTGATTAGCAATGATAATTAAAATGGGGACTTCCTTTCAATCTGGTGGAGTACTTTTTAAACATTTTACCATGGAAACTCTGAAACATTGAAAAAAAAAAGTAGAGAGAAGAGAATAGTGAACCCCTCCCATGTACCCATCACCAGCTTCAATTCATTACCAGATGGTTTCATCTAATGTAAACAAACCCCAGACATCACATAATTTCATTATTGAGTTATTCTAAACAATGTGAGACAATACTATATCTTTTGGTGTATGGCTTGCCAAACATTTTTGTAATTTTAAGTATTCAGAGTTACAAAATTGCTTTGCTTTGACCCTTGAGTTTAAACTCCATGGAATCCTATTTTGGTCATTTAACTTACATTTGATATATAATTAAATTCATTATAAAATGATACTATAATGATAGCCTGCCACATGATTTTAATATTTTAACATAGGAGGAAGTACATAGTTTAATAAATGCTTATTGCTTCTCCTCTTTTTTTTTTTGCCGGAGTCTCGCTCTGTTGCCAGGCTGGAGTGCAGTGGCACGGTCTCGGCTCACTGCAAGCTCCGTCTCCCGGGTTCAAGTGATTCTCCTGCCTCAGTCTCCCGAGTAGCTAGAACTACAGGCACGGGCCACCACGCCCAGTTAATTTTTGTATTTTTAGTAGCGATGGAGTTTCACCATGTTGACCAGGATGGTCTCGATCTCTTGACCTCCTGATCCTCCCACCTTGGCCTCGCAAAATTGCTTATTTAACTGATTCAATAATCTTCTAAAATATGACTACCTTATTAAATTACTTATATTCTTACTCTTTTTATCTTACTCTTATTTTACTCTTCTTTGCTCTAGATGATACTATGCTAATAACTCTTATACTATTCACTTGATTCTATTCCTATTATTGTTTATTGGATATCAATATTTATTCAATTATCATATATGGAAAGCTGGAGGACGACATTGTGAATCCAAGATGAATGAGAGCCCATCTCGGTCAACTGGAAAGGCAGATGCATAAAAAGTGAGCTGTACAACCTCTGTGTTAAGTATAACTATAGAGAGAAGCACAGGTTATTAGGAGAGTAACAAGAAAAACAATGACTTAGACTGTGATAGTAAGGTTTCCTGGCAGAGGAAGAATATGAGTCTTAATGTTTGAGTAATAGTTTCCTACTAAAGGTAAGGAAATGCAGAGGAAATGGCAGGAGAAAAGGTAAAGAGATGAGAAATGACATGCTGTGTGTGTGTACTGGGGAGTTGGGGCAGCTACAAACAGGCTAGTGCTGCTAGAGTCAAGACAGAGGCAGGAAAGCGTGTGAGACAACACCAGAAAAGCGCTTATGGTCTGAATCAGTCACTTCCAAGAGGGGAGCAAGGCACACACTCTGGGAACTGAATAACATAATCGAGGCTGGGCGCAGTGGCTCCTGCTTGTAATCTCAGCAATCTGGGAGGCCAAGGCAGGTGGATCACGAGGTCAGGAGTTCGAGACCAGTCTGGCCAATACAGTGAAACTCCATCTCTACTAAAAATACAAAAATTAGCTGGGCATGTGGTGGGTGCCTGTAATCCCAGCTACTCGGGGGGCTGAGGCAGGAGAATCGCTTGAACCTGGGAGGCAGAGTTTGCAGTGAGCCGAGATCTCGCCACTGAACTCCAGCCTGGGTGACTGAGCTAGACTCCGTCTCCAAAAAATAGAAAATAAAATAATAAAATTGAATATGGGGAAGAAAGTATTGTAACTATTTAATTTTATACTTTATGTTTTAAAAATTCTATTTTTTTCATGTCTGATATATGTGTACCTGTATAATGGATTAAAAATAGATATCAAGAGTAAGTGATCAAAGTATTTCAGTCGTCAAAGTTTGGATGCTATCTAAGTGAATTGCCTCGTATGATGTACTAAAGAACCTGGACTTCGTCAAAGGCTCATGAGGAACCTAAGGACATAAAGAATGTTAAGCAAAAGATCTGATTTGCATCTTAGCTGTATTATCCTGAGAGTTGTTAGAGTGTATTTGAGAAAAATAAAATTAAAGGAAGGCGACCATTTAGGAGGCTTTTGCAATCATTCAGAACAGAGATGGTGAGAACCTGAACGAAACTGTAGTGGTACGTGTAGATTTAAAATATAAATAAATAAAAGAGTTAAAACACAGGACTTGATGATTGATTGGATGTGGTTGTTAGGTGAATAAGGACGAAGAAAGAATCAAGGGTAGCTCTCAGGTCTTTAGTTTGCATGAAGGGAAGTATGTTCCTTCCATCGTTGAGAGCAAGCACAGGTTAACGAGAAGATTGAGGGCAGCGCTGATAGGTTCATTTAGTGACATGTTGAATCTGAACTTTTTAATTGTAATAATGCAGTCATGCATGATCATTCGTTCATCTAGCTTCTGTATATGTATATCCGAAATGTTGCACTGTCTTCTAAGTAGCTAACTATGAAGAGAATATGAAGCTTTCTGTCAATGTACTCCCAATATAGGTTGAGAAGCAACTGCAACCTACTATAAAATGATAAGTAACGTGAATTGCTACCAAATACTTACAAGAGGGTGACTGAGTCTTTGGGAAGATTGAAGGAGGCTGCTTGGTCACTTATGTGTCTCCTTTAATACACATGGCCTTCAATAAAAAGTATTGATTTGCATTAAAACAATTTTTTTAAGCAGGAATTTGTTCATAAAAATAATCATTGTGTATTTTTTTTCCTGAAAGTCCAAGCATAGCACATTTATATATTGTAGTTTATTATAATAGCTGTGATTCAATAACAGTAAAGTCATGTTGGGAAATAATCGTATTAAAAGACTCATATATGTATGTGTCACCTGTGAATTTGGCTAGCCCTTATACAGTAAGCATAGGCAATTTCTAGTAATTTTTAGAGCAAATTATCTGTGATGGTGGTAACTGTTAACAGTAAACTTAACTTTACCTTTCTAAAAATATGCGATGCCTCTGTGCATCCAAATCAATGCTGACTTTTAGTTTAAAAAATCACGAACCATGATGTTGAAACATAGCAGTGTCCGAATATTTTTACGGAATTTTCTATTTCTGAACTTATTTCTTTGGATGAGGTAAATTAAAATTAGATTCTTCTCTTTTTATTTTTTTTTTTTTTGCAGAGAAAATACCAATATATTTTCTTTTCAGTTTTAAATGCATAAAGACAATATTATGTTAAACCAAATTAAAACTTCAAAGGTGTGTGAAATTACTAAATTTATTAGTATCTATATATCTTATTTTGTTATATACTTTATATTTTAAAGTTTATGATAGTTGATATTTATTATGCTTATTAAATTCTAGGTATTTAACACAGATGGATTCATTTAATCTTCACAATTCTATTACTTCCATTTTATTCAGACACCAAAAAGAAAGGTTAAGTAACTTGCCCATATCACAGAGCCACTATGTAGCATGGCTGTGATTTAACTCAAGATATCAGAACTCAATGTCTAAGGCTTTAGTTATTATGCTACATCCCTCTATTCATTAAACCTTTTAAGTAAGTTATTTTTTTCACCAGGGATGATGATGGAAAAAAATGCAAACATATTTGTTGAGAAGGCCTCTATTTTTAAAGTATATATTACTTCTTTGTCTGATTTACTAAATTGAGGCATAGTTTAGAAACCAAACATTTGAGGAACAAGATTTCTGCCTTTTTCTTATTCAAAAATAAAAGTGAAATGGAATGGTGATGTTTTCTGAAACGGGTTGCTGGTCCCCTGAAGATATATTTATGCAACATGCTGTCTCAATTTTGCAGCTTACCTTTGTGAAGTTAAAACAAAATAAAATAAAAAAAATTCTCCTTGGAGCTGTTATTGGTCCTTTTCTAATCTGAAGAAGACTAGAAGGTGACAGCACATTTTAGTTCTCACGTGTTACCTGAAAGTCAAAATTAGCCACGATAGGGCTGCAAGAACTAACTTAATGTATGTGAAAACCAGCACAGTGCAATTGCTTTGAAGACTAAAAACAGTTATTGCTTAAGAAAATGTGAAAGATTCTTTTCATTACCTTGAGAGGAAAGAGTTCAAAACCAGAAAATGGATTTTTTTTTATAATAAGTAATGTTTAATGCAAATTCCATTCAGGACACAAAAGCTAGACGAGCATATATTTTTTATTTGATAAAATAGTAATTTAAAAGAGAATGTACATTATCTAAGTTTTCATAACATTGTACCTGAAGGGGATTAAGATATCTAAAATCTTTGAAGTCTGCAGATTTCATTTTATTTTACTTACAAGGATGGAGTTCTTAGTGGTTTTGTTACTGTAAGAAAATTGCCCATTAGTGTTTGTATTGATTTGCCTTCGTCCAAATGAAAGAAACAAATGTAATTTGTTAGTACTTTATTATTGAATCTCTTTTAATATGGAATATCAAGAATCTGGGTCTTTATTAATCTGCAAAATGTTTGAAGGAATGCTTTCAAAAATTGAAAAGAATAGAAAGTTCAACTTAATTCCTATTTGTACCGAGGCACTGGATGGATTCTGAACTGGCTGTCATCATAGTTGATGCTCATCACTCTGGGTGGAATGATTTTGTTGTCCCCTCCTGCTATTCTGAAATTGACCACATTTAGTAAATTGGTCCTTTATCTGAACTTGATTTCAGTAAATTATTATCGCAGGTCTTATCCAAATGCTACCCAGTCTTCAAGTATTAGGAAAAGCTTCACTTCCTCCATGAAGTAATCCCTGATGACCTTCACTGACCTTGCTTTTGTCTCAATTCCTGAAACTTTCATAGCCTTCTCCAGAGGTTTCAACCAGCATGAGATGGCTCAGTTGTATGGCAAAAATGGGTGATATATGTGTGGAGACATTGATCCTCAGGGAAGAAAGGCACAGCATGAACTGGTCTGAGATTTCAGGCCTGTCCCTCCTGTCACAAGCGACCTTCTACAAGAAATTATTGTGCCATAAAAATGTTTGTTTTATGTGTTATATTGTGAAAATGGTCGGAATGTTACAGCTTCATCAGTAGTATTATGCCTTTCTTTTTCATTGCACAATCTACTAAAAAAGAGATTTCACCTAAAATACAGGTTTATTACTATTTACTTATAAATCATATATCTTATTGCTGTATTAAATATGATTTAATATACACACAGATAAAAATTTTTAAAAGATGAGAAATAAAAAAGTAGCAGCCAAGATTTTAACATTTTATTGCATTGTCTTGGATTTTCTTGGTATCCTAGCCATTCTCTAGAGTGTGTGTGCCAGACTTTGAAGTCACTTGTCTATATGATTTGATATATTTGAAAAATATGTGCCTAATCTTGTTCCAAAAATTATTCTATGTAGTGTCCAAAAATAAGGAAAATGCAAGATGAACAATTAAGACGTGAAGAAATGAACACAGAGAGAAAAAGAAGGAAAAAATAAGATAAAACTAGAGATAAAATGCACATATTTCACTTGTATATTTTGGTAAAAGTTTAAAGTAAATGTATTATTTTTATTATGATAACTAGTGCAAAGAGGGAGGTATAGCCAACTTCAGAGTTCACAATATCTATATAATTTAAAAGAAGAAAATCAAGAATTACGTATCTATGGCATATGACACATATGAACCACATATGTGTCACATGCCAAAGGTATGACCTTTCAAAAGTCACCTTCTTTTATATATTTTCGGAAGGAGGAAGCTTTGTCATATCACTCCCACATTTTTCAATTGCCATGCAAACAGAAATGTAGCCAGCTTATTGGGAATGGAGGAGAATCAAACAAAGTAATCTCTCGATGAGCTGCCTTGTCCTTTGGCTTAATTCATGCATAGATTGAACAGCAGTGATTTCTAAGAGATCTGGTGCCTATGATGTATCAGAATCAACTGATGAGATTTAACTTTTATTTTATTTATTTATTTATTTTTTAAGCAAGTTTAAGACTTCCCTCAACTGGAGAAAAAACTAGCCCCAAATCTGATATCCTCCCATAGAAGACCAAGTCAACCTCTCTGTCACTGAAAATCTCTTTAGCGGTGAACCACTAATAGCAAATGGAATAGCAATGGGATTGTAAGGGGATGAGGGGCTGTGTAGCATTTCATAACTGAAATCTCCTTCACAAGATTATTGGCCCTGGTAAATAAAGGTGATTTTCTTCCTATCTGTACCTTTAATGAGTTAACTAGTAATTCTCCACCTGCACCCTACTCGTGACTAAGTAGTTTTAATTCTGAGTTGTGGCTGCTTCTTTGGTATTTTAAAACATTCCTCAAGCAATTCTAATGGGTAGCCATCTGAGAACTACTGAATTTAAAGTAGGCAAATGCAAGCTGGTTGCCAAGGTTGAGGGCAATGGCTAGAAAGAGTTTTTCTTTGGAAAATGGCTAATCAGAAAGGGGAGAAATGATCAACTGAGATGAAGAAGAAGAGGGAAGAGTCAAGGATATGATGCGACACTGGGACATGACATGAAACTGCCACAGAACCCCAGTGGCAGGTGTGGTCAGAACACCTTTTTAATTTTACTTTATTTATTTTTTATTTATTTATTTTTATTTTTATTATACTTTAAGTTCTAGGGTACAGGTGCACAACGTGCAGGTTTGTTACATACATATACATATGCCATGTTGGTGTGCTGCACCCATTAACTCGTCATTTACATTAGGTATATCTCCTAATGCTATCCCTCCCCCGTCCCCTCACCCCATGACAGGCCCCAGTGTGTGATGTTCCCAGAACACCTTTTAAAATAAAGATAGCTAATTTTCAGTTTGGAGTTTTTATGCTATTATTATAAATGTCCTTATGACATGTTTCCAGAAATTCTATTTCACTGTTTGTATTTCATGTTTATATGAGTGATTTTATATATCAGTATGGGTGGGAGAGTGAGAAGTGAATGAACAAAAAGGTCTGGTCTTGATATCTGGATTGAAATGGCACAGAACAGGAACAAAATATTGTGTCAAGAAACATGATGATTGAAAAATGTAGAAGTGATATGAGAAAGCTTCCTCCCTCCAAAAATATCTTTAGAAGAGTAATTTTTGAAAAGGTAGAAGATGGTGGTTTGGATTAGTGTTAACTGTTATATTTCTCAACATTTTAGAATAGAAAAACAGGTTGCTTAAGAACATATGAAAGATTTTAGTTCCCCAAAGAAATCATTGTGTTAGATAAATTAGAGGTATTAACGCATTACATGGCCTTAAGGCAGTTTTTGTAAATGTGGCAAAAATTATATTCCTGGGACTACCTATTAAGTTCACTGAGGATAAATGACAGTAAAGAAATGTGAAGAATGCTTATATTTCTGACCTCGAAAGAAGAAATGTATGTGCAACCAGATCATCTGGAAGTGATAGTAAATAATTAATATCTAAGTAAAAGTTGGTAGTTGTGGGGTGGCAGGGAGAGGAATATTATTTTTTTCGATCTCGATAATTAAAACAAGTCAACATTCTGTATAAGCGTCAGTACTATGACTTTATATTGACTTCCTAGAGCCATAAGCTTTTTTTCTATATAGCAAACAAAAGTCAAAGATCCAACAACAACAAAATTCCAGCATCTTTCTCTAAAAGGGAATAAAGACTACATTAACTGAAAATAGTATAATAGTCACATGTAATAGCTACGTCCTGTAGAACCCAAATCTGAAGTTTATCAAGAAATTGAAACACACTTTACATAGAATTTTTTGCAAGTTAACACATAATTTTGGGATAGAACACTGTTGTCTTTATTTTTAAAATATGGAATAGGGTTTAATAGATTCAATAAAATGGAAATAAATAAATTAGATAAGCTAAACATAAACTTGTAAATTTTATTGTTCATAAATTGGAACTATCCTTAAATTATTTTTTGTTTTGTATATCTAATTTGAGGTTCTTTTAAAAAAATTATTTTTTTTTTATACAGATGAAGTATTGCTGTGTTGCCCAGGTTTGTCTCAAACTCCTGGTTTCAAGCAATCCTCCCTTCTTGGCCTTCCAAAGCGCTGGGATTGCAGGCTTGAGCCACTGTGCCCAGACAAACTTGAGCTTCTTAATCAATTTTATACAAACTCTAAGAAAAGATTACCAGAACTTATTATGAAAGAATCCGTTTATCTACAAAATTTGCACAATTTTCTTAGCTAATAAACCTAAAGAAAGTAAGTCTCCTAGATGTCAACCAGATTCTGATCTTCCATGACCTCACTCACCAGATTATCATTTTAGGAACTATGTACAAGAATCAGTCCTCATTACCAGATCTAACGACCAAGTTCAGACCCTCCTGGAAGGAATTGTTTATGGCAGAAGTTTGTTTAGCTGTTGTTGTTCTCCTTCTCGTTTTGTTTTTAAAGGTAAAAAAAGTTTGTAATAAGACTCGTCTTTAATAAATTGTGGAGCTAACTTCTAATATTAGTAGCCTCACCAACTATGCTGATATACTTGTTGCTATCCAATAGTTATTCTCAAGTTAGGTGCTAGATCTAGAATAAAGCCACATTTATACTTAGTGCAGATAAAACTGGTTTCAAATTATTGGCCATATATCCACAAGAGATAATATTAATGTAAGAACCTTCTCCCTCAATCCACAGTTACAGAATTTTAAGAAAAATCTTTTTCAAAGCTCCTTAGTTCATCTCACTCTTCTCATATCCCTAATCTTCCCTTTTCAATTATGTTAGCAAATGGATATGGCTATGACAATGCTAAAAATGGAGAAATGTGTTCCCTTCCCTTCCCTTCCCTTCTCTTCTTTCTTTCTTTAACTTTCTTTATGACTCCTCTTAATTCAATAGTCAATAATTCTCAAAGTCTTCATCTTCAAAATTTATTCCTTGCCCATGTTGCACTTGCTACTATTTGAATAATAATAATAAGATGAGCTAGGGATGTTTACAACTTTTTGATGTACCCAAAGTTAAGATTGGATATAATTATTTTTACCAGAGTTGTGGTTGTTTGTCATATTTATTTTTCCTCCCAGATTCTCAGACCAAAGAACTAAAGCTTGACTTCATGAGAACTGACCCAAAATATACACCTTTTATACACATAATATTTATAAAAGACTCATCAAAAAAGCAAGTATCTTGGGATTTTCCTCTCTCAAACGCTCTCAGCATTGATGAAGAAGATGAAATAATAAACTTTCCTTTACTATTTTATTTTATTTATTTATTTTTTTTTTGAGACAGAGTCTCGCTCTGTCACCCAGGCTGGAGTGCAGTGGTGCGATCTTGGCTCATTGCAACCACCGCCTCCCGGGTTCACACCATTCTCCTGTCTCAGCCTCCCGAGTAGCTGGGACTACAGGCGCCCGCCACCATGCCCGGCTAATTTTTTGTATTTTTAGTAGAGATGGGGTTTCACCATGTTAGCCAGGATGGTTTCGATCTGCTGACCTCGTGATCCTCCTGCCTCGGCCTCCCAAAGTGATGGGATTACAGGCATGAGCCACTGCGCCCAGCCCCCTTTACTACTTAATAATAGTTCATCTCGCTTTTATTACTAATTTTACTACCAATAATCAACTTATTATTAAACAGTAAAGGGAAGTTTTACATTCTAAAGCCATTGCTTAGTTGAAGCTGCTCATTTGCCCCTTATCTGGTAAAGTGAGCACTATCAGCCAAGGTAGATAAGCATGTTGAACTAGTTTCCGAAAATAAGAGAATATTCCGAATTTCTGGCCTGTCCAACTGTACTAAGAGGTGTTAATGGTTGAATTAGCCAGATATGAAGGGGGTGGTAGAGTTCGACAATAGTGGAAAAAAGTATAGCTTCTAGATTCTTAAGTAGGAGTGCATTGAGATAATTAATGCATTAAAATAAACCCTGTCTTCTAAAGGTATCGCTCATATATCTCAGCAATTCTACCTCCGGGTAGGTATCCAGTAGAAATGACAATGTATGTCTCTTCTAAGACATGGAAAATAGAGAATTTTCATAGCATTAGTTATAATAGACAGAAATTGAACATAATCTAAATGTCCAAAATGGATAAATAATTTGTGGCATTTTCACACCATGGAAAAGGAAGATACTTTCAACAGAAAAGATGAATCTAATGGTCATAATTTTGAATGAAAGAACAGGCCAAAGAGTACATACTGTAATTTGCCGTTTATCAAAACATTTTAAAGAAAACTAATCTAAGGCAGTAGAAGTCAAAATAGTGGCTGCCCACTAGGGAAGAGAAGACATACTCCCAGAAGACACAGAGGAGCCTGTGTGATGTGATCAGTGATCTCTATCTTGATCAAGGTAGTGGTTACATGGTTGTGTTCCACATGTAAAAGTTCATCAAACTGTACACTTAAGATTTATATACTTAAATATAGATACGTTATAAATTACTAAGGCATGACAAAAAGGAAAACAATTTGCCTCAGAGGGAAATCTCCCACGGTATGTCAAAAGCCAAGGCGGGCGAATCACAAGGTCAGGAGATCGAGACCATCCTGGCTAACACGGTGAAACCCCGTCTCTACTAAAAATACAAAAAAAAAAAAAAATTAGCTGGGTGTGGTGGCGGGCACCTGTAGTCCCAGCTACTCGGGAGGCTGAGGCAGGAGAGTGGTGTGAACCTGGGAGGCAGAGCTTGCAGTGAGCCAAGATCACACCACTGCACTCCAGCCTGGGCGACAGAGTGAAACTCTGTCTCAAAAAAAAAAGTACATCTTTGATCCAATTCAACACATTTATCACTAGCTTGAATCAAGATGAAGAAAACCTACATATCAAATTTGTGGATATCACAAAAAAGTTTCATTGTATAACATGTGATTTTTTAAAATGTCAACAGGCAGGATCCATGATCCCATTTAACAAGCTGACATTTAATAGGATAAATGTAAAGTCCTATAGTTTAAAAAGAAATGTGACATAAAAGCCATGAGTAGCATGTTCTGGGAAAAATCATATGCTTTATCATTTTTAGAATCAGACAAACAGAGCTAATTAAAGTGAACAAAAGCTACAGGGGAAAAGGAAGATCTTCATAACAACTAAAATTGGACCATACATTGAGATACTGTATTCCCTTTATGTGCAAGTGAAAAATAAAAGCATTAGAAGATCATTGCCAGAAGAGATCCTAAAGGTTATCTAAATTCTGCCTTCTGTTACTTAAATACAAAGATGTACTTTTTACTTGCATATGTTTATATTTTTATTCATATTTATGTATGAGGAAAATGGGGCCTGAAGAAAAAGTAACTTTGTGAAATGCTCATGGTAAATGCAGAATGGTGATAAGAATCCAGCCCCTAGACTCCTTGTTTTCTACCCTGTTATTATATCTTCCTAGTGTGCTGGTGATTATTTTAGGACAGAGCATCATGGTAAGCTTATGTATTATATTTTACCTGGCATATTTTTATATATTTATGCTGTTTTCTGAAAGAGAATGTACATTTAGGCCAGAAAACATAACTCTGAATTTTCTAAAAGCCATAATAATGCAGAGTAGAGTGTTTTCACAAAAGGTAGTCAACAAGTGTTTGTTAATTAATCATAAGAATACAGACAAGGGTGAAATATCTTTAAAACACTTTTATTTCCTTTTTCTTATTATCAGACAGAACCCTGCATGATTTAGTCTCTAAATACCCAGGGAAAACTTTTCTCTCAACTAAAAAGTGTAATATTTCTCATTGTCAAAAGGTCTTTCCCTTGTTTTACAGATAAATATCATTATAGCAATATATGGTTTTCCCTTTAATTCTGACTTTAATTATAATCATAATGCACAATAGCTGGCTGCCGATTTCCCTATATGGTAATTCTTGAAAATGGTTTCAAAGACTCATATTTGTCTTATTATATCTGTAGAGAGGTAATTATAATTGTTATTATCTTAAATTACAAATTCTATTTTCCAATCCTGTAATTACATTGGAATTACCAAATTACCATATTACATTACCAAATTACCATATGTCTTAAGATAGTTTATTTTTAATTTTACTCTAGAATGTAAACTACATGATTATAGAGATAGTGTCTGTTATGATCACCACCATATTTTATGCCTACAATAATTCTTAGCACAAACTAAGGATTCCATAAGTATCTATTGAATGGAGGTAATTAAAGTTAAGAAATATATTTGGAAATAAGTATCAGGACATGGTTCTGAAAATCTTCTCTTTCTATCTTTGCAACTATCTCCATTTTATATCTTTACAATTTGTTGTAAAATGTTATCCTCTTTCAACTTGATTCTTTTCCTAATTAAAACATTCTTTACCTACTTTGTGTTTATTTTGCAGATATTCCGAGATATTAGAAAGCATGTTTTCCTATCTTAGCAAACATTTGGTCTAGTGTGTGTTCATGTGGGTGTACAACATATATGTGAAAAAATTGACAAGGAAAGGGATTTGGGTATCAATGTGTGATTTAATTCTTCTATACTCTTGGTTCTCCTTAATGCATCATCACATGATTAATTTACTCACCAATTTCCCAAATATACCTAATAGAAAGGATACAAGAAAATGTGTTAGTTCCTCGATGCTGTGATCTCATGGTCTTGACCATTTAGAGGTAGCCTCAGTATTACAAACTATCTATAGTATATGTGACTATATTGAGAAAAGTTGGGTCGGATGCAGTCCTTATCCATGAAATATTTAATGGTCTAGTTCTAGGAAGAAATGCAAAAATGCAATTTCAGTTCAATATGACAAAGATATGTTCAAGACGTCATGGTGTATATGGGAAGCAATGATTTATGATTATATATTGACTAAAATTTTGCAGTACTGACAAAGGTATTAGAAAGTAATATGAAATGAAGGGGTACCTTTTTTTTTAATTGTAAAGATTGTCCTGATTTTCTTCTTTGAATTCCTGCAAAAATACTTGCCTGTATGGCTTACATGCTGCTCATCTTATACAATTTCTGGTTGTTAGCCATTTCTTCATGTGTATACCTTCTGTTCCTTAATGAGCTAATAAGCATTTTTATGGCAAGAGATGTGTTTTCTTTGTATCTGCCTCCCAACCAGTCTTTATTCAGCATAGCACATTAACTCATTACTCACTAAATGCTTACTTTGAGCTTATTATGTGCCAGAAAGTATTCCAGATAACCAGGGATAAAGCAGCAAATGAAATAAAGTCCCAGCCCTCAAAGAAATTACATTATGTGAGACAAAAGAGACACTCAACAAACCAACCAACAAATATATAATGTGTTCGATAATGATAAGTGCTATGGAGGAAAATACGTTTTGGTGAGAGAGAATAGAACATGGTAAAAAAATAATTTTTATAGAATAGGCAGGAAAGTTTCAATAAGAAGGGGATATTTGAGCTAAGACAGCTGAGGTATCGTGGGGAAAAACATTCAAGACAAAAATAAAAAAATTATGTGAAGACTCTTGTACTGAAGAATATTTTCTTTTAGGAACAGGAAGCTCTATTACTAGAGATGGGTAAGTGAGGGGAAGAGTGGAAGGAAATTAGGCGAGGGAGGATTGGAGGGAGTTGGTAGATCATGAAACTCATGAGAAGGAACTGTAATTTTACCTTGGATGAGATGGGAAGTGACTAGAGAGTTTGGTGCGAGACAGCGGGGAGAAATTCTTATTTATATATTTTTTCCTTTGGGAATTTTTCCATTCTAACTTATTTATATGTTAAAAGTATATCTGTAGCTATACCTTTCTAAGTGGCAAAGCAAGACTCATGTGGAAAGGGAAAAGTGGTAGCTAGGCAACCAATTAGAAGGCTGTTGCAAGACTTCAGGCAATAGTGGTTATTGGTTTAGTTACAACGTAAATAGTAGACAGTATGAGGTGGTTGGATAATGGATATGTTTTGAAAGAAGAAACAAGTGAACAAAAAATACTTAGTAATGGATTAAATATGAGAGTATCTGGTGATTGATTGGAAGTGTTGCATGTGCAAACATAATCAGGACAATCCCAATGTTTTTAGTCTAAGAAACAGAGGATGGAGGTGCCAACTATCACATCACCATGGAAAGGGGAATTGTCGGGCAGAAGACTTCAACAGAAGCATGTTTCATTCAGAATTTGTCCATTGTACATCAAGATTGCCTTATCTACAAACAAGCAGAGAAACAAAGGAGACAGTTGGACATATGAGTCTAATGTTTAGGGAAGAAAATTAGATTCAACATACAGTGCTTAATATTTATGCAAAAATAAGATTTATTTTTGTTGATTGATTCCCTTGTTCGATAATGAAAAAATGTGAATTGATGTTTTTACAAAACGAGAAAATCAAACAAATCTTTGCTTTCCAGACATATATTTGGATAGGGTGTCTCTGCTCTGCTGCAAACAATTGTGTGTCTGACTTAACCATTGCTGAGAACAGGGACTATTTGGAATCTTTTCCTGAACTGGTAAAAGTAAAGACTGGATTTCATTTGAAACAGAACCTCAAAGCTTGCTGATAAATGGCTTTATTATACCAACTGCATTTTCTTTATTCCCATAGTCTGTCAGTGTGCCAGAGGGAAATTTTATTGGTCTTAAAGGATTTGTTCTTCAAATGGCCATGTAGGTCGCAACACAAAAGCTTACTTAGTTGCTGGCAAATTTATTGTTTAATGATTCGTCCCCAGTGTCTTTCTGGTGGCTGTGTTTAAAATCACTGGTCTATAATTACTACCCTTTATGCACATGCATGCACATATATTTCATTTATAGTCTTTAGACACATTTTTCATTCAAGTATTCAAAAAGTACTCTTATTTAAAGACTCTGTGCTCACATAGAACAATTCTTCAAGTATTCTTCAGCCCATTTGGACAATGAGAGTTTGAAAAATAATGTAAGGGTCTTGTAGTTGACATTTGAGAAACTCGTACCTTAGAAGGAATAATCGGATTATAAGGCATTTTTAAGACTTTGTACATTCTGAGTGGCCTTATGCTTAAAACACTCTTGATATAATTGAAATGCTCTTGTGTTTCTTTCTGTCCTCTCTCTACTTTGAGGTTTTGTTGAGTTGATTTTCCCTAGTAGTATTCATTTGAATAGGAGATTCAGACATAGGTATAGCTGTGAAGAGAAAAACTGTGGTCCAGAATAACATCGTTTGGAATCAAAGCTGCAAATTCATGCAGGATAAGGATTTATTGAGTTAAAATAAGTAGAGAAATTAATTAAAAAAAAAACAATGCAATAGATTATTTCTATAATATTTCAAAAAATACTTCAAAAATCTCTTGACCGAAATATAGGTTCTTTCATGTTCTTTTCATGCTTTTTCTTTACTATTTATATTAGTAAATTATCCTGAAGAATACTTAAAAATCTAGCACACCCAGGATGATATCCTAAAAGATACTGTTGCAATACGATTCTAACACCTATATTGATACCTTTTACAGTGTGTGTATGTATTTTTTTTCTGTGTCTTATCCATAGAAAATGATACCATCTACTGGACAGACATGGGCTTCAATAAAATTAGCAGAGCTAAAAGAGATCAGACTTGGAAAGAAGATATCGTTACCAATGGCTTGGGAAGAGTGGAAGGGATAGCTATTGACTGGATTGCTGGTATAATCCATGGCTTTTTATCTTTTTGTTTCACACCTATTTTGTTAGGGGCTCAAACTGCTTCATAAAAAATCTTTTCTAACTCATAACAGTGTTTTTATTTGTACTTTAGCCACAGGGGTAAATAGTCTCTTGCTTTTGGTTTCGCTCCTTCTAATGCTTTTGAGCCTTTGGATAAGTGTTTTTATGTAGAAGTAGATTATGTAGTATTAACTTTGCCCAAATCTCCTGAGAGCTCCAGAAGGCAGGTAAACAAAAGTGTTAGAAGTTCTCTTTTGCCTAAAGTCAGTAGAAAGTTAAAATAGGTCTTTTCTTTAGGTAGGAGAAGTTTCAACTTCATTTTACCATGTAAATATATCATTATATGGTTTAAACCAGAAATGTGTGAGATTAGGATTGAAAGTATTTGCATATTAGTTTATTTACAGCTTTCTGCTTAGGAAACATTTAAAAAGAACGTAGGAAGTAAATGGTTTCTTGATAGTTATGTGAATGCTCAGAAATTTAATTTTAGTCGTGACAAATATATTTTTTTCTCAAAATGTATTATAAACACCTCTATTATTTCTCCTAGGTAACATATATTGGACAGATCATGGTTTCAACTTAATTGAAGTTGCAAGACTCAATGGTTCTTTCCGTTATGTAATTATTTCCCAAGGCCTGGATCAACCAAGATCTATAGCTGTGCACCCAGAGAAAGGGTAATTTTAAGATTTACATATATCTTCCAAGTTTTAAGTGAGTTTTCTAAGTCCTATTGAAAGAAAAAAAACTAATTACTTTTAGCTGTAATCTCTGAGACAAAATCAAGAATATCTTACCTAAGCAGAAAAAAAATGTTTATATTCACTTTGTTCATATAATTTAGTACATAGTTGATGAAGTCACATTTATTACAGATTTATTTTATGTGTGTGTAAATCCAAATAAAGGCACCAACATGATTCTAGATTCTCAATTTAAATCTCTTCCTTAGAATTGTTTACATAATTAGGTATTCAATTATTTATTGAATTAGTAAAATAGCCATTTGATAGCCCTCTTTGCTCTCCAATATTTCTAAAATTTCAATATTCATTCATATGTCTATGGCTGTCAAAGATGTTCATCCCAAACTTTTGTTTTCTTCTCCTTCCTTTTACTTCTTTTTTTGTTTTGTTTTGAGTTCTAAATTAGTATAACTAACTGTTTTGACATTTTCATATGGATGTTTCATGAGTACCCAAATGTATATACATAAAACTGTACATATATAAAACTGAAATGAATTTAATCTGCTGCCAAGTTATGCTTAGTTTTTCTTCTAAATAAATCTATTATCAATCCAACACTCTCTGTCTTTATCTTTACCCTAATTAAATTTGATATTATCTTATATACTGCAATAACATCCCAGTCTGTCTCCTAAACTCACCAAAGCCTAGAGTGATTTTTTTAAATATACATCTGCTTACTTAAAATCTTTCAAGAAGTTTCTATTGCTTTATGTATAAAGTCCGAAGCCTCTGTTATGATCCTTCTTAATCAGACCCTATAATAATTTTCAGTCTGAAACTCCTGTTACTCTCTTTTTCCTTTCACAATCAATCTCTGTTGGTCTTCTCTTAATTTTTAAAATATTTCTTATTCTATTCCACTTCCAGCCTTTGCCAACCTCTTCCTTTACCTGCAATGCTCTTCTACTATTTTTATCTTGTTAAATTTTATTTGACCTTACTCAGCTTTGAAAATAGTTTAGATTGTTGTATTGCCCCATAGCACCTAGTATTTTTATTGTGTACCTTATTTGTACTAATATTTATTGATTTGCCTGGTAGCTACATGTGTTTTTGGTTTTTTTTGAGACAGGCTGTCATTCTGTTGCCTAGGCTGGAGCGCAGTGGTGCAATCATAGTGTTGGACTTACAGGCATGAGCCACCGTGCCTGGCTGTAATAAATTATTATAGGCTTGAAAGAGAAAGTTTGACCAATTGCTTGAGTGTGAATCATTATTCTAAGGCAAGAAGGTATATAATTTGAAAGCTATGCAATCCCATAGATACACTGGAAATGAATGTTTAGCTTTGCTTCATAGTTGCAATAAGTCCATTTATATTATATAGAACCTCTTGTGTCTGCCCTATTATAGATTCATACAGCTTAATTTAACAAGCCTCTTGCTGCTACATGTCAATCTGTGGATTTCCTTTTCATTTCTTATTCAAATCCATTGTAGACCCTTAAGCTGATATCCTAGAGCTTCTTTTTCTTAAGTACCTCTTATCTTTCCACATCCATCTTAGCATATGACTACACCTACTTGTCTCTAGCTTGATTGAGAACATTCGGCAAAAGAATCTTCATATACTCTAGTTTTTATCAATTTATTCAATTAACATTTATTGAGTGCTAGGCACTGTGAGCTAGGACCTGTCAGCATCCCTCCATGTCATCCTCAGCCTTCAATTCAATACATCTTGATAAAATACAAGTACATATGAAAGACACTTGTAGACACTGTGAAGTATGCTGGCATGAATAAGATGTTGCCTCTACTCACAATGAGTTTTCTGTTTAAACTGAAAATTTAAACAAGTACACATTTCAGTTGAAGGAATAGTGTCACTTCGTAAAGACTTATTTTCAGGCACAATAAAAGACTAATTGATCAAACTCAAATTTAAAGCTCATATCCAAACGTCATGTTGAAGTAATAAGTTTCATAAGATCGTTATAAAATTATCTTGGGTTTAATGCAAAAATGATACCATATAATTAGAGCAGGTAGTAAAAATGAGGGTGGTAGCAGCAATAATAGAGATTAGTAGAAGCTTTGTGGAGGAGGCTGGAAGGAAAAGGAGGTTTCTGAGATGCGGTAGGTATATATTATATGAAGAAGAAATGGAATAATTAAAGATTTGGTAGTGACAAAGCGAAAGCCATCAGCAAGAGTGTAGGTACATGAGGTACACATAGGGAAGAGTAGGTAATGTGGCTGGAAGACAACTTGGGTCCGTATAATTGTTGGTAGGGCTCCCTATATATTTTTAAAACATTGCCAGGGTCATGCCTTCTCCAGCTTACCAAGTGAACTCCAAACCAGTCCTGGACCCTCTCTCCTCAGCCTTCCCTTGGCCTCAAACAACATATAGGAGCTAAGATCAGAGTTGTGATGTGAGTTTATTGAAGTTGTAACATTCTTTAATATAAAGAATCTTTAAGAATGGTAAATTATCATCCCTGTGGATTAGACAAAAGGGTTCTTTCCCTTCCCTCAAGCCAAGTAATGGAGAGAGCTCAAGACAAATATGTAAGAGGGAGGCTAAAATAAAGAGAAAATAGCAGTAAATGAAAAAAAAAAAACAAAAAACAAAAAACATTCTATACTTTTTCACTGCAAATCCCAATGCCAAAGGGAGTCAGGTCAAATTTGGAGAGAGGGAAGAGAATGTTCTCTAAAATTAATCTTAACTGTATGATACTGTTCATTTAATGGTAATTGGCTGGGAAGTTATGGGATCTTTCTGAGACAGCCAAGTTTGGAGAGGAAATACTCAGTAAAGCATACATGGAATCAGTAGTTGGATAAATATAAAGTCACTTCTTACTTATTCCAACAGAATTCAGGCTCTGTAATAAACTGTGATAGTGTATGAGGTTACCCAAGAAAGAGTGCCAAAAAAAGAAGTCTAATAACAAAAATGAAGAATGCTTATAGTTAGGGGATAGAATGACTAGGAGAGAGAGAAAAAAAAGAACAACAACAATAATAGCAACAAAAACAGCCATTTTGAGTCTTTGGAAATTACTGAACTGTAAAAGTCAAGGGAAGAGAGTTTAAGGAAGAACAGTGTGCCAGCAAAAAAGAGATCAGGAGAGAGAGAAAAAGCAGAGAACAGAACATGTAACTGGTGATGAGGATGATGTTGCATATTTTGATCAATTTCAGAAGATGAGTAAGGACAGAAGCCAAATATAAAGAGTAGACAAAAGAATAATTAGAAAGTGGAGCTAGCATATACAGAATAAACTGATGGAAACTGGGTGATGAAGGGAAAGAGGAGAAATAGAAGATAAGTTGAGAAAATTGTAGAGTATAAGGTTTTTCTTAGTATGGGGATATTGCACATATTCATAGGCAAAGGGGAAATAAACTGGTTGGAAGAAAGAAGATGGAAATGAAGGTAAAGGGGAGACAAATTCCAGGGAGCGTAGGAGGAGCCTTGACAAGGAAGAGACAATAGGGCAGAGCAGGAGGAATCACAGACAGAAAGCAGGGAGGCAAGATTTGTATCTTACATTAGGTATCCCAGAAAGAGATTCTAGAATGAGAAGTCAACTCGGGACCTGAAAGAAGCATAGTCAGTTGAAAAGGGGAAGAAAGAGATCAAGCAAATATTCAATTTTGAACATAATCTTTGCCTCAGACTGATTCCTGGAGGGACTCTAGAGTCTAAACTTTACCCCACAGTGATGGAACTTGGTATTCAGACTCCCAAGTAGTCAGCCAGTGGAAGGGCCACTCTTGGAAAACAGACACTCTCAAAATTTCTGACCGTCAGCACTTGTGGGAGAAGAGATTCAAGTGGCCCAAGGATAATCCTCCAAAGAAAATTGTCTACGTGAGCTGTTAGGTCATTTGAGAGCTCAGAAATGGTAAACAGCATCTGAGGGTGTTTATATGGAGCACTCAGGGTGTTTATATGGAGCACTGATGGTGTCCATTACAGTTTGGAATCCCCACTTAGACATTTACTATTTTTACATTTGCCTTTGAGGTATTTCTAAACTTCTTGGTCTCAAATGCCTATATCCTTTTAGTTAATTGGGAGGATTAAATGAGGTGGGTGCTAGTTCTCTTCCCCTTCGGAGATGGAGTGAAAGAGGAGATAGAATGCGGAGATCAAATGTATTTTAGAGGTTAAACTGATGAAATTGAAGAAAGTCACAGCTGCTAGTCTATATTTCTAAGGTTATCTGCTTTAAGTGAATAGGGTAAGTTTTGCTGAAGCTACTGTAGTAAATATTTTCCACAATAATGAATCAAAGAATTTTCAAGCAACGTGAGACTAGCCGGGATGGATTTCTAGAATCTAAGCAAGAATTTTATATGACATTGAATAATAATGCTTGGCAAAGTACGGGTAGTAAAGAAAAGAAAAAGAAAACATGTACCAAAAAGGAGCAAAAAGGTTATAGATCAAAGTTGGCAGTTGTAATGGGTTAACTTTGAGTTACCAATGAGGCGGTGAGGCCTGTAAGCTAGTGATGGAATAGTGGGATGTCAAGAGTAGACCAGGGTAAGAGTAGAGAGATAAGGTCCAGCTGGTATAAGTGACCAACACAGCTCTATGAATTAAGAGAGGGTGATTCTAGGAAGGTCCCTGGAGCAATAAAGACGAGGTACTATGAGCTTGGGTGTTCATATGTCATTAAGTTCCATAGAATGTCAGCAGTGGAAGGAGAAGATGAAAAAGCTGCTAGCCAGTGGTAAAGCAATAAATAAATGGTGTGTAATTGTGATAGGTGATAATGCAGTCAAGGGAAAGAGAATATGTGAATTAATGCTGTAAATGTTTAAGTGAGTATAACCTCAGAAAAAGATTTCTTTCTTCCTTAAAATGACTTCTCTACTTTTATTCTGGATACAAATATCTCCTCAGACATTCCATGCAAAAATCATTCTCTTCTATTTTATCAACCTTAACTTGTTCCTTTCAATGAAGCCTTTCCCTTCTGCTTTCAGATAGGCTCAGGTCACTCTCATTAGATAACACATTACTAATGTCATTACTTTCCACATGTTTTCTTCTCAACTTCTCAGAATCATGATCTATATCCATTGTCACATCATTGAACTCCTAAAATGGGTTTCAGCTTCTGTTGTTATACAGGAGTTTCTAAATTTATTTGCAGCCACATCCAGAGATTATTATTATTATTTTTGCAGGTTTTATACCATTTACCTTCTCCAGGACAGTTTTCTCCACTGATGGTCCATCCAAGAATTCCTTTTTTTCTTTAGGCTTCTCTGATCCTGCATTTTCTTTTCTCTGAGGCCACTCTATATAGCTCCTGTGAGCATTGTATTTTTTTCTCTTTATTCTCATTTAAGGCTTCGTGTGCCATTCTCTCTCTTATTATATTTATCTTTTAAACCCATCTAATCCCATGTTTTTAAAATGTAAATCACGCATATATAGTGAAATATAAAAATATAAATACATGCAAAATAGTAATAAAATATCTTCACTCCTTTATTTATATTTCTGATATCCTTTACAGTTATTTATTTGAATGTCTGTCACTGAAAACTTAACATGTCCTCCTACCTCTCATCTGCTGCCTTCCTTTCTTAAATATGATATCTCTTTTCCTGTTGTCACAAAAGAGGTTGAAACTTTAGATTTTCCAGTATTTTTTCATCACCTATTTCCATCTGTCAACAAGTCTTCCTATTTCTTTGCTCCAGATGTTTGTCAGATTTTTTTCTCTCCGTTGCAACTACCAGCTCAGCACTGACTCAGCAGGAGGATCTCAGTAAATATTTCTGATTTCTTAATTTTGAGCTCTCAAAACGAGAATTACATGGGAGTCCACAAAACAAGAAATCTTTGACATATGTAGCAATATTTAAATATTATTTACTTCTTCTTAAAAGCATTTTAAAAATATTAATTATGTCACATGGATAAATTTTTTCCATATTCGTAGTTAAGAGTAGATACACTCATTTAAATGTTAAACTTGTTTCTAGGAAATATTCATTACTGCTTGGAAATATTAGAGATATGTGTCTCCGTATACTTTTTCCATATGTTTATTGACTTGAATTTAGAGAGAAAATAAAAGACTTAAAAATGAAGAGTCTTGTAAAATTATTCAAACTTTGATTTCCAGGTAATATTATATAGACATTTCAGTGTCAAAATTTATATCATAGGAATAAAGTACAGTACTTTAATATTCTGTTTGAAGTTAAAACATGGCAGATGGTATTGCCAAGGGAAAATGTGAACCATAGTGGAGTGAATTAGCTGAATTCAAAATAAAAACAGGCCTTGAAAAGTGGGCACACATCCTGTTTTCGAACAATAGAGACTTGAGCTCTTTTAAAATGTAGCCAAATACAAAATAGGAATCATGTACGAGTTTAGTTTAGCTTAAAAAATCA
The DNA here is from genome assembly GCF_009828535.3 of Hylobates moloch. NCBI lineage: Eukaryota > Metazoa > Chordata > Mammalia > Primates > Hylobatidae > Hylobates > Hylobates moloch. The sequence goes on from NW_026652299.1 coordinate 11,086,868, forward strand.
GTTTATTTCATCTGTCATTGACTCCTCCTCCTCCTCTTCGTCCTCCTCCTCTTCGTCCTCTTCCTCTTCCTCTTCTTCTTCTTCCTCCTCCTCTTCCTCCTCTTCCGCCTCCTCCTGCTCCTCCTCCTCCTCTGGTATTACTTGCTTTGTGAAAATTGAAATGTAATAATTTTCTCCATGCTGAAAAGTTAATACTAACAACGAAAAGATGTATAGGAAGCCCCATTATGATGTTAAAAATTTTGATTAACTTCCCGTGGTTTATGATCTCTAACTGAAACACATATACTGTAATTTTGATTTATTTCCTTTTAAGCACCAGGATGTATGTTTTCTCTCTTAATTTAGCTCTATATTTCTGTGACTGTAAATAATGTGCTGAAAAGTTTTTCTTTACATGGCAAAGATTCAAATTGACATGGGATCTTGCTGTTCTATAAGTACATATTTTCAAATGGTCTTTGATTATGTATATACTTTTTCAGTATGCTCAACAATATATAAAAGGTCTTGGTTGACAGTTTAACACCTGTTAAGATAACAACAGTGTAGTGTAGTTTAATACCATCTCTTAGAGTATATTTTGCATCTTAAAGCAAGGGAACACATATATAAAGGAAATGGAATAAGTTTGATTTGCCATAGGAATAATGCTGGTAAGATACGTTGCAAGTCATGAAACAAATTAAAAACTTCTTTATAATATTTTGATAATTCTAAGTCAGCTCATGAGCTCTAGAAGTATAGGCTCTGGGCAGCTAGATGTTAAATATTTGGTAAATTCATAGTTATAGGAAAATATCAAATATATATTGAATATACAAAAGTGCATAAACATGGACTGTTCAAGAAAATTATAAATGCGAACAAGCTAATATTATATATATGTACATGTATATGTTAAGTATTTGTTTAAGTGAGAGGACGGGCAATGAGGCAGGGTGTAAATACATATATAAAATGAAAAATGAGCTATACCATGGTGTAATATTTTTAATGTGCTATGAAATATTATATACGTGTGTATATATATACATATATAAATATTTTTTGTTTGTGAATAATTTCTGCTTCTCCAGTGTGTGCTATTCATACACATAATAATTGTCCTATATAATTACTCAAAATTGCAATGTAGTGAATCAAGAAAGGCTCAGATGTAAACTTAAGAATAGCAGACCCAGAAAGAAACAAATTGACAAATAAGTTAAATAATTTTGAAGCTTAAACAGAAAGAACAACTCAAATGGCCTATATCTTTATTTTCACCTAAAAGAAAAAAAAAAATTTCTGAAGTTGTTTACAGGAAAGACAACTTTTCTCACAACACTTCAACGTTATCATTGTTCAAGCCCCTAAATTTATGACTTAAAGAAACTAGCAAATTTTAAATATTTCTAATCAGCATTTTTCTCAGATACTTACTTACCCATTTGCCTCTGCCATTAACAATGGACTTTATGAGGGTACCTAAATCCAATTTATTTGGTATCATCAGCTCCTAGCACATAATAGATACCTAATGAAATATTTGTTGATGAGTGCGTGAGTACAGTGCAAGAATAAGTTTGAGAATCAACCACGAAACCAACAATAACAACAAAAAATTTGAAAAGTGCGGTAGTGTCCAAGGGTAGACTGGTTTTATATTTTCTTCCTTTTAGCACAGGGTTCTGCTACCTGCGGTTGAGTGCTTTTTATGTTACAGAATTCTTTAATCAATAGCAACATATTTAAGACTTGAAAAATAATTTGGGATTGGCCTGTAATACTTTCTCAGACAAAACTGCACATAAATGAAGAAAAAGAAAATGTGAATAAGGCCTTACGGAAAAAGAGAACGCTCTACATTTCATTTTATTCCTCAGGAGATAAAAAATGTCCAATCACGTACTCATAAAATATATTCAAACTTTTACAATATTATTTTATTTTACTTATGATCTGAAGATGTAGCCATGGATATGTTGACTTATAAAGTATTTCGTTTGTGTGAATTTTGAGTGATTCTAGTGCATCTGCTAAGAAATTGGAAATTACAAGCAGCTTTTGTCAAATTAAAAGCTTATGCTCGTGTAAAGGCTAGCTACTATTGTTCGTCTGTAGGGTTTTTATTTTGCTTTCTTTTTTGTTTCTCTTACTTTTTGCAGATAGGATAACCCACTGTTGACCCCCATGCTAGGAGAGGACACAGTGACATTCTCGATTCTCTTCTTGACCAAGGCCAGCTGCCAACATAAGAGAATTACCTGATCTTCATTTTTGTGCCAGCATGAACATTTTTTGGTTATCTCAGGTTTTCTTTATCATATGTGACAAAGGATCTAAATCGTACTCACTTAGGGAAGCCAGAAAAGTAGGAAGAAATGGCACATTTATTGTAAAAATTGCGACTCAAATTTGAGCTCCAGGGAAACAGTTTAGCAGTCAAAGAAGAGAATTTTAAATTCAGAGAAAATGATTAATTCCAACTAGTCGTGCTTTTCACAACTCTTCACATATGTAGAGTATAAGGATAACATTTAATACTGTTTCTCTTAAAAAATAGACTTACTTATTATTTTATTTCTCTCCATTACCCTTCTCACACAAAAATCAGAGCTTGGTCACTAATGTTAGCTTTCTCAAATTTATTCATGGGCATTTATAATAATTTGAATGTGTATTTTTTCAGCTTGAATGTAAGTGCTTGTGACAGGAAAAAAAATTTTTTTCCTGAAAAGTGTACCTGGACCTAGACTAATTCTGATATCAATCTGTACAGTTGTCAGAAGACAAACACAATTAACTTTCAGGGGCCATTAAGAGTTTGCTAGGCCTTTGGGCACGCCAGTGCTACCAAATGTGATCTTTTTACCTATTTTTACCTATTTCTAAATGTCAATAATCAGTTGGAAATTAACTCATGATATGTGTTCATTGCCCTGTTTTCCTGCCCAAAACTGTTAGAGTCTAATTAAGACAATAAAGATATTTGTGTTATGACAGTTTCTGATAAAATTTCTATAATTCTGAAAGCCACTTTTAAATGTCCTTTTTAAAATTTTACGTTTTTAAATTTATAAGTGCAAGCTTATTTAAATAAAGAACATTTTTTAGTTTAACAAATGCTACTTTATTATTCAGATAAAATCCAGTTATACAATATAGCATTCGATTTGGACAAGTTTAATATTTTCCGTATTTGAGAAAGTATTTTTAGTAGGGCTACATGTACCCAGTTAATACTCTAAAATCAATTTTTCTTGGCTGTGTCAGATAGTCAACACGTATTTCACAACTGCAAAATTTGAACTCAAATAGGTTCAAAATTGATAGTAATTTTGTCAGTCAATGTTAATATCAGTAGGGTCTCAAAAACCAGGGACAAATATTTTCATTTCTTCCTATTGCTAAAGACCACATTTTAGATACCAAGAATCTATGTTCATTAATGATATCTCGGGTGCATCTGTGTAAGTTATTACCTTAAATTACAAGTCTCTTCCTGCAGTTTTTGGAGAGAGTTCTTTCTCTACATTTGGTTTATAATCCCGAAAGGTTCTCAAGGTACAAATTCTATTCATTTCTTTACTTTCAATTTCAGTTTAAGGAGCAAATAAATTATTATTTGCTTGACATAAAATGTTTGCTTAATTTTGATAGGTTTAAAACCTTTTACTTTTATTCAGTTGATAAATTATTTAACTCTAAAAGTGATTCCTACACAGTAAGATTTGGCTTCCCATATAATGATGGGATATCTAATCACTACTGTTTTCCACAGAAAAAAATTGTGTAAATTCTGGATTAAAAAATAGTTTTACTTAGAATAATTTTAGACATTTTTTTTTTACATTTATCTCAGCCTCTTGCATAAAAATATCACAAATTTAAAATGAATAGGGATTACTTGGAAAAAAAGAGAGCAACTTCTTTCTCAATGCTAAGACCTTTTTCATATTTTGTTTTCTCTGTGTGTGTGTGTGTGTGTGTGTGTGTGTGTGTGTGTGTGTGTTTTAAGACAGAGTCTCTGTTGCCCATGCTGGAGTGCAATGGTGTAATCTTGGCTCACTGCGGAATCTGCCTCCCAGATTCCAGTGATTCTCCTGCCTCAGCCTCTCAGGTAGCTGGGACTACAGGCACACACCACCATGCTAGGCCAATTTGTATTTTTAGTAGAAAAGGGTTTTTACCATGTTGGCCAGACTGGTCTCAAACTCCTGACCTCAAGTGTTCTGCCTTTCTTGGCCTCCCAAAGTGTTAGTATTACAGGCGTGAGCCACTGTGCCAGGCCTGTTTTGTGGTTTTAAATATGGAGATTTCTTGTTACACATCTTATAGCTAAGGAAAAATAACATTTGATATAATATCATTATATATTTCTGTGTTATCTTTCTATTTGGTGAGACAACGTATCATAGGGAAGACAATATAGGCCTGGATTAGTAAAGGCTGAGTGTGGTTCTTGGCTTGCCCTCTTATTGGCCATGTGGACTGTGGATCATTTACTTCCTAGTCGTAATTACCATAGCTGTAAGAATTAGGGCTAAGTAGGTTGGTTGGTACACAAGTAATTGTGCTTTTTGCCATTACTTTTAATAGCAATAAACACATTTATTTGTGCACCAACCTATAAATAGTTTATTTGATCTGTTCACTCAAAATAATATTTTTATTAGTGCATTTGCAAGTAGATTAATATTAAGTAAAATCTTTAATATGCATATTTCTTTTCTTCTGTGAACTTTGGAATATGTTAAAAACAGATGATAAGAATCAGATTAGATGAGCAAGCACATGTCTGTCCTGTTCTCACAGTGCCTCCTTCACAGTATAACATTACCTGCCATTTTAATACATATTTTTCCTTAAAAAGTTAAGTGCAGCAATACATTTCATTTGCCAGTTATTTTATATTGAATAATATTTTTCATCCACCGAGAGCATACCTTAAAGTCTTAAAAATCTTGACGTTAATAAAAGTGTAGATTTTTAAATGCCTTCTTCAATAATATCTTACCAATAAAATATTAGCTGGATATTATGCCACAAAGTTTTTCCTTTCTGATTTATAAAACTTGTAAATATGATTGAAATTTTATTCAGGATTAATATAATTGAGATTGTAGCCGTACCTTATTTTTGTTTGTCTGTAAAACTCTAACGTGTTTATTTTACACAGCATTTTCAAGAAAAATATCAACTATTAAAACAAATTTAAAAATATACATAAATAATACATATATTTTTATTTAGTTAAGTATCAATTTGTACTTAAATAACTCCAGTGAGTATAAACAAAATATAAGTCTTTAATTTTTCTGTATGCAGTCTCACTGATTCTTATGTGACTGTTCACATATATTATTCAAATATGCCAATGAGGCTGCAGGAAAAAGGGAATACTTAAACACACTGTTGGTGAGGATGTAAATTAGTTCAGCCACTATGGAAAGCAGTTTGGAGATTTTACAAGGAACTTAAAACAGAGCTACCATTCAAATAATCCCATTACTGGGTATATACACAAAGGAAAATGCATCATTATACCAAAAAGGCACATGCACTCATATGTCCATCAACCTGCTTTTCACAATTGCAAAAATGTAGAATAAACCTAGGTGCCCGTGAATGGTAGACTGCAAAAAGGAAATGTACCTATATACCATGGAATATTATGAAGCCATAAAAAGAATGAAAACAGCCCTTTTGCAGCAACGTGGATGGAGCTGGAGTCCATAAACCTAAATGAATTGATGCAGGAACAGAAAAGCAAGCACTGAGTGTTCTCACTTATAGGTGGGAGCTAAGCATTGAGCACACATGAACATAAACATGGGAACGAGAGACACTGGGCTACTTGGGGAGGGGAGGAACTATCCATTAAGTACTGTGTTCACTATTTAGGTGCAATATACCTATTAAAAATTTAAAAAATTACAATAATTTTTAAAAATTAGGAAATATATACCCAGCTTTTGAATCAATGCTTCCCATATTTTTTAAAACTTTATTCACTGCTGGTGTCTGATAGTTGGATAAAAACTTCAGTAGATGTAACTTCAAATTAAGAATTATATTTATCTAATATAATTAAGAACTATATTTCTTAATTATATTAAGATATATTTATCTAATATATATATATCTAATATAACATATATATCTAATATAATATATATATGATATATACTAATACTATATACTATATATCGATATACTGTAGATATATCAAATATCGATATACAGTAAAAATATATTGAATGATATCTATATCTAATATAATTAAGAACTATATTTATCTAAAAGCATAGATTTCTGTATAGTCCCTATGAATACTGAATTTTTTGAATGAATGAGTTAAATACATGGATTATATACATTCTGTTTTTCTAGATTTTATGACATGTTGTTTTATTTTGGGATACTCTATGTGTTCTTTCTGCATGATATTTTCTTCCACATCCTCCCCCATTACATTTTGTTTTATAAGATTACTAAAATAAGAATTTCTGCTTTTCCATAAAACTGTATTTTAAGATGACTTCATAAGATAACATAAAATTCATACTAGAATAGTTACATTTAGCAGTCTAAGTGGACAAAATAGAAAGTTATGATGCATTCTTGTCTATATTCATAAATTAAATATATATTTACCATAAAATTTCTAATTACCTGGTGCTGAAGGAGTAATAGTGAATGAAAACAGAGCAGTGATCACTGGCCTTGTTGAGCTTACAGTCTAGTGGGGGCAAAAAATATTTATAATAAATGAATGTAAGGAAATACAAGTGGCAATTTGCCATTCTAATCTGTGTTGTGAAGCAGAGTACATGGTACAGGGAAGACACAGAAGACTTCTGGAAAGAAATAGTTGAGATATGAAAAGTAGGAAGTAATTAGGCAAACAGGTTGGAGAAGAGCATTTGAGACAGGAAATCGCAGGCACAAAAGGTATTTTGGTAGGATGTTGAGTGCATCCTATGATTTCTATGACTGGTTAACTATTTTTTTTACGATAAAAATTATTTTATTGAAAATATAAACACATTGTATATTAACTTCTGAAATGTATTATTTTTATTCTAGTGTGAATGTTACTGCTGTTATTAGTAATGTCTTTTTGCATAGCTCTGCATACTACAAATAAATGTACATAAATACTACAAATTAACAATTTAATTTCAGCCTCTTGTTCTGGACTGAATGGGGACAAATGCCCTGTATTGGAAAGGCTCGCTTGGATGGTTCAGAGAGGGCTGTCCTTGTAAGCATGGGAATAGCATGGCCGAATGGCATCTCCATCGACTATGAGGTCTGTTGGATTTCTTTTCAATATTTAAAGTGCGTTAACTGACAACTTTCATTTACCTACTTTTAGTGTTCCTTTATTTTCTTGATAAAACAATCAAATGTAGTCTGTAACATTACTTCTCAATCGATATTTAGGAAAATAAATTGTACTGGTGTGATGCTCGCACAGACAAGATAGAGAGAATCGACCTTGAGACTGGAGGGAATCGTGAGATGGTGCTGTCAGGAAGCAATGTGGATATGTTTTCAGTTGCAGTCTTTGGGGCTTACATCTACTGGTCTGACAGGTAATTTATTTTTTCATAAGTATTTGAGTCTCAAAATGTTATTTCAGTGCCGGTTGCTTTACCCTTGTAGGATTTGCCATTTCTTAGCAAGGTCACAAAAAGGATCTCACAAAGCCATGTAATTTCCACAGAAAAGGCAGGTACTGTTGCTATTCCAAGCTCAAGCATTTCAATGTCACAGACTAAAGTTGGTTTCTTTTCCTTCTGTTGGTCCATCTGTTATCTTCAGCTTAAGTATCTGGCTTGACTTTAATTAGTCGAAGATTGTTGATCATGTATATTTAACTTTTTGGCAGAGCACATGCAAACGGGTCCGTCAGAAGGGGCCACAAGAATGATGCCACAGAAACAATAACCATGAGAACTGGCCTTGGAGTCAACCTGAAGGAGGTTAAAATATTTAACCGAGTAAGAGAGAAAGGTCAGCACTCTTGAAAGAATACATAATATGTATATTTTATGTGATTTCTCTCCAATTTTTAAAAACATTTGTCAAACTTAGAAATTCTTCTATAAGTCTAAAACCTCAAAACCTTATCTTTACATCTAATTTCCTGCAAGTATCATATAGTAGCCTAATAAAATAAATATGTCATATTTCATACAAAAGCATATTTGCCCAGGACAGCACAGGTACATGGACATGTTACATACATGGCATGTCTTGATTATAGGTTTTGGCTAAGGAATATAGAAAAACTTGATACATGTATTGATTGGATAAAAAATTAAAAGCATAAGTAGGATATTAGTAAAAGGCAGTTGAAATTTTTATACATAATATGAATCATATTATATAATAAGTAGTTATGGTCCCAAAGGTGAAGCTGTTAGTGTAAAATATTTCCAAAGTCATTACTTCCTTAAAATATTTCTTTTAAACTTATAGGACAATGATTTGGGTATTTAAAATTTGTTTACCTCCATTAAAATAAATTGTAACTAACTTTTTTATGTCAAAGGAAGTTATAATAATGTTGGAGATAATAATAATGAATTCACAAAGGAGAATTAGACTGGTGAAGAAATTTTAAGTGCATATTATATCTTCACTTAAAATTGGAGTAAGAACTTATGCTCAACATATTTAGGAGGTTAGGCACATTGTAGCTATAGATTTCTTTGATGCTTTCCACATCTCGTAGATAGAGTTTAAAGCAGTGCATTATTTCTGGTGAGATCGATTCATGTTTTAAATGAACAATATATGAAACACTATAATCTAAGTATCAAGTTTCAAAAAAGATTTATATACTTAACTGGCTCATTAAGGGAAAAATTTAATGCTTAACTTGGATATTGAATGAAACAGAATATGATTTTCCAAATAAAGAAACCCAAGATTTAAACTGCTGTGATTTTTTAAAAAATAATACTTTTAAAATTTTTTATTGACCAGCTTACACTTAAGAGCAAAAAGACAGAATATTCAACATCAAAGTTTTAATAGTTTTTTATGGAGAATTTTGTTTGAAAAACAAAAGAAAAACATAAACATGTGCATGTGTGTATCATTTTTCTTCATTAGGGACCAATGTTTGTGCCAGGGATAATGGTGGCTGTAAGCAGCTCTGTCTTTATCGAGGAAATTCCCGGAGAACTTGCGCTTGTGCCCATGGATATTTGGCAGAAGATGGAGTTACTTGCCTGAGGCATGAAGGCTATTTGCTGTATTCAGGAAGAACAATATTAAAAAGTATACATCTTTCTGATGAAACCAATTTAAATTCCCCAATAAGGCCATATGAGAATCCACATTATTTCAAGAATGTCATAGCCTTGGCTTTTGACTATAATCAAAGAAGAAAAGACACCAACCGAATCTTTTACAGTGATGCATACTTTGGAAATATACAGCTTATTAAAGACAACTGGGAAGACAGACAAGTAATTGTTGAAAGTAAGTACAATAATTCAATTTTAAATAGGTAGAAATGAGTATCATTTAGATTACTAGAGAAATAATAGTGGCAATTGCATGTAGCAATTACATTTTCCTAAAGTTTATATTCAGGAATGAATGTGACTATATCATCTAACCCCCACCCCCCACCCCCTGCCAAATGTCAAAGAAGCAATTAATTGCTAGCATGTACAGCAAATTATGATTATTAGCTTCTAATCATGGAAGGTTTAATGTATTTTATCATGATGTTTCTTATAAATAACGGCACTCAGATTCATGAAAAATCGTTTTTCAGTATAAAACTATTGTAGTTGATTTTTTTTCCAGTGGGCAAATTGTATCTTTAAGAATATCTGTTCAGTTATAGTTAATCATAGTTTCTCAAGCAAACATCAGAGATTATTGTGTGTGTGTGTGTGTGTGTGTGTATATATAAAATATATATAATATATATAGCAGACTTGGTGAGAAAATGTTATTATGGAAATGATCTAATATTTTTAATGTTTTTATGGGACATAATTATTCAAGCATAATGTTCCGTGTGGATTATCCACATAATTTAGGGAAACCTTTATCCTGTCATTCAAGTTTAACGAAAACCATCTTCTTATTCTTCACACAACTTCTCTCTTCTTGATATCTTTGTGTGATTTCCATATATTTCCCATTCTTCCAATTTCACTATGGGAAATCAATTTTTTCTTTGCTTTCTAAATTGCAAAATAATATATGAATTTGTTGTAGAATGTTCAAATAATATGGCTTTGAATATGAAATCCCTGACTCATCTCTGCAACCATCATTCCTGTTTACTTACCCATAACTAACATGTGACATGCCCCAGAATTTTGTTAAGTATGTGAGTGTAATTTTTAATTATAAAAGTGGAATGATACTGAATATATTATTCAGCTAAATGCTTTTTTCGCTTACTATGTACAGCAAAGCTTTTATTTTATTACATGAGGCTTCATCTTACGCTTTTGAAAGACTGTACCTAGTTCTTTACTAAAGGTAAGCTAGTTTATTTAATCATTTTTTAATAAAAATTTAGATTTGAATAACTAAACTATAGCTATCCAAGCCCATATGTGTGGTGGACATTCTCTAAAGAATGAATACAATGAGTGTGTCACTTCAAGGTAAATGACCTACTGTGTGTGTTGCAAATGGTAAAAACCAAACTCTGAAGTAAAAAAATCAGAAGTCTTTTTATTTATTTATTTATTTTTATTTTTTATTTTATTTTATTATTTATTTTTTTATTATTATTATACTTTAAGTTTTAGGGTACAAGTGCACAATGTGCAGGTTTGTTACATATGTATCCATGTGCCATGTTGGTGTGCTGTAGAATAGAAGTCTTGTATCCATCACAGTAACCTTGACAGCTTCCCAATACTTACAGGCTTTTCTGTCGACATGGTGATAATATTAATGCATGTGATTTGGGAGTATTGCATAATGAAATGTGTCAACATTTAGAAGATATGCATAAGTTGGAGAACCAATATTTTCAAATGACATGATAAAATCATGCATGAGTAAATGATTTATTCAAAGTGCAAGATAGACCAATGAATTTTAATGTAATAGAGGATGAAAAGTTCATCACTATGGTTTCAGATTCCACACTGCAACTAACCTTTAAGTAACCACCAGTTGTCACGTGTTGCTGTAGCATGAAAGAATACTCAGTTATCTGTAAAGGCTATTATTAAAACACTCCTCTCTTTTCCAATTACACAACTTCGGGAGGCTGGAAGCTCTTCATATGCTTCAACCAAAACAACACAATGAGAGGATAAAGAGGCAGATAGGAGAATCCAGCTGTCTTTTAGTAAGATGGATATTAAATATATTTGTAACATTGTACGACAATGATTTCTTGTTATTATTTTTGAAGAAATAGTTACTTTTCTTAGAAGGTGCTATTTAGATGAACACAATTGTTGCATTATTCTAACTTTAAAAACATTGATAAATAATTAAAACAATTTAAGTTTAAATTTCTAATATGGTAAATAGATACAGACATGACCCACATACACAGACTCTGGAGTCTTCAGTAATGATTAAGAGTGTAAAGATCTTCAGATCAAAAAGACTGAAAATTACTCTTCTGGGCTAAGCATTCAGAAAATGTTTAGTACAAAGACATGAAAAGCATGGAGTAGACAATGAGTCATTTGGTATGGTTGAAATGCAGGTAGTATGGCATGAATTGGTGTGAGATGAAGTAGGGAATGACATGATGTTGAATGTCTTGGTCTGCCAAAATAAGCAGCTTAAAAAAAAATTTATTTAGGTATGGTTTATACATCATACAATGCACCAAAAAGTGTACACTCAATCGTTTTTGGTATATTACATTATAATTTTTAAAATTGGGGTAAATATACACGTATATCCACATATATAAAATAACATTTGAGATTTTATCTGTTTTTAAGTGTACAATTCAGTGGCTTTTATTACATTTCCAGTATTTTGCAGCCATCGACACTGTATTTCTAAAACTTTTTCATCACTTCAAATAGAAACTCTGTGTAAGGCAGTATCTCCCCACTTCCCCCTTTCCCTGGCCCTTGGTAATGGATATTTTCTGTCTGTATGAATTGGCTAATTCTAGATATTTCATATAAGTGTAATCATCATATATTTGTCCTTTGCGCCTGGCTTGTTTCACTTAGTGTAGTGTTTTCAAGGTGCATCCATGCTATAGCATGTATTGGAACTTCGTTCTTTTTGTGGCTGAATAATATTTCACTGTATGTACATGCCACATATTTTTATCCAGTCATTTGTTTAAGGACACTTGGGTTGTTTCTACACTTTGGCTCTTATGAATAATGCTGCAATGAACATTGGTGTACAAATATCCAAGATAAGATGATGAAAAAAAGAGTGTTGTAATGCTAATACATATATTTATATATATATATATATATTCATATAATAGAGTATTAAAGGTAGGATTTATGTTTCATGAGATCACTCTGTGTTATGTTTAGGTTTGATGAAGTGTAAGGGTTGTGAGTGCCGTGTCTGAAGGCAAAGATGCCCTAGGAGGTTTTGTCATATTTTAGATCCTGTTTCAACTGTAGTAAATTAAACTGAAAACATTTTAATTAAAGTATATATACAACCAAATCATTCTAATTCTCTCATCCAAAATCAAAGCCAGTAGAATCCATGACACTTCACTGACTGTAGGGAGGTGTTGAAACATATATAGGGAAGTGAAACATGATGGCCAGGAGTTTGAAACATCGGTCGAGCCTGCGGTTCAAATCACAGTTTGCTGTTTGTTTCCTCTGTGCTTCTGAGTGTTTATTTCCTTACCTACAAAATGGAAAATCAGCCCATACATTTTCTATGAAAATTTTATGAGAAAGGGTATCTAAAGAATATATAAATAAGGATGATTTTAATACAAAATTATTTTACTGTATTTGTGACACATTTGTGGATCATTTAGGACAGCGGTCCTCAACCTTTTGAACAACAAGAACTGGTTTGATGGAAGATAATTTTTCAAGGACGAAGGCAGGGGATGGTTTCGGGATGAAACTGTTCCACCTCAGATCATCAGGTAATAGTTAGATTCTCAAAAGGAGCACACAATCGAGATCCCTCATAATAGGGTTTGCGCTCATATGAAACTAATGCGGTTGCTGATCTGACAGGAGGTGGAGCTCAGGTGATAATGCTGAGTCACCTGCTGCTCACCTCCTGCTATTCCTCCTGGCTCCTAACAGGCCATGGACCAGTACTGGTCTGTGGTGCAGGGGTGGGCAACCCCTGATTGAGGACAATGATCTTTGTCTTAAATTATTTTTAGCGTATGAATTAGGGTAGTTAGACAATCAGAAATAATTACAATAATTATCGATATAAAGTAGTGCATTAAGGTCTGACTAAAACTTAAAAATTATAATTAGTCTGTATTGATAGTTTATATGAATCTTTCTGAATATCCTCCCTACCACACCCCACCTCCTGCCAAGAAGTTGCCATTCGCTTAACCATTGCAATCCTCTCTGAAAGCTTTTTAGATGAATGTATAGTTTAACTTGCCAGACCAAAAAAGAAAACAGACAAAACAAATCAAAACTAAAACCCCCAAAACACCCAGTTATTGGCACATATAAATAAATATAAGTGAGATGTAAATTGTGTTTCCATCTAGGTATTCCATTTTATTAAATCTGAAAAACTATATGTTCTTTTGTTACATCTCTAACTTGTTACCCAAAACTATATTCATGTTTTTAAGTATTCATGTTTTAAGTATTTAACTAGATTCATATTTTTAGGTATTAAAAATATCAGAGAGTTCTAAATTTCACAATCAGATTCAGACTTTGATCCTTCATATAGCTGAATATAAGAAAAGGATGGGATAAAGGCTTTCTTCTTTAGCTTCCCAATTCACACAGAACGAACATTCTGGCTTTAGGTTTAAAAGATGACAATAGCCATAAAATACAATTCAATATTTATTGAGTGCTTACAGTGTGCCATAGATTATTAGGTATGAGCGAATAAGGATGAAAATGTCTTCCTTCTACCCTTTGGAAGTTCACAGTATAAAAAAAGGAAAATGCAGTAGTTCACTTTTCCTATGAAGAATCAAGATCCCTCGTGAAGACGCTGTTAAAAGTCTACACTTTTAGGCCATTTCTGACTTTAAAACCACAGTAACGACTTATAAAATATATTTAAAATGAAAATTAGAGGTAGCTAATCTCAAAAAGCAAGATAGACTTTTCTTTGAGTAATTAACAGAACAGAAATACAAAGCAGAGAAAATGACTGAAACAGAATTCTGAGATTCCAGGCTACACAGATGCTACAGAGAGACAGCATCTAAAAAGAATTTACTTAATCCAAGGACTGGGGAATGCTGCACCACAGGGAAGCAAGGCTGAAATAAAGCTGTGCCATCTACTGTTAGGCCAATGACTTGTAGGAAGTGACTAACCCTAGAAGCTTAGATGCCACAGAATCTGCCTTATGACCAGCTCTGATGCAAGTCCATTGCAAGTTATTGACTCTACAAGCTCTCATATGCTCTGTGGAGCAAAAACTCCAATGAATTATGAAAGAGAAGGCTGCAGTTTAAGGCACAGAGGTTGAATAAAGTCCACTCTAAAACCACCCAGTAGCGAGAAGTGAGTACTAAAAGAGAGGTTAAAAAATAACCCCTTTAGGATGCTCAAATTCAATTTCCACAACACATGGATTCTTAAGAAAGACAGCTTAGGCCAGGCGCGGTGGCTCACGCTTGTAATCCCAGCACTTTGGGAGGCCGAGGTGGGTGGATCACGAGGTCAGGAGATCGAGACCATCCTGGCTGGGCGACAGAGCGAGACTCTGTGTCAAAAAAAAAAAGAAAAAGAAAAACAGCTTAAAAAACCCCACGAAGCAGAAGATGAATGAAAATGATAGAAGAATCTGAAGAATATTTACTTGGGGTTCATCAAAGAGGCAAAGAAAAAAAAAAGTATGAAAAGGACAAGAAATAGGGACATCCAGGAGGCCAAATATACATATGTAAGAAAAAAATTTGTTAAAATCAAAACAATTGAATATCTTGGAAATAAAAAAATTGATCACTATAATTAAAATTAAAAAGAAATCTCAATTGATGAAAATTATATTGGACTGGTGAAAGTGATAATGTATAAATGCTAATTCATTAATAAGAAATTAATTAATGCTACAGATAGTAAGATACAAAAAACATGAGAACACTTATGAAACTTGGAGGATAAACTAATAGATTTAATAGTCTTTTAGCTAATAAATGTTGACAAATGGCAAAGAAGAGACAGACGGTAGAAAAGTAATACTTAAAGTGATAATGACACAGAGTTTCCTAGAAATGAAGAAATAAATGTCTCTAGACGGGAAATCTGCTCTAAGCGTTAAGACTAATAAAATTAAGTCAGCAATTGAAGTAAAACTGCAGAACATCATGAAAAAGGGAAAATCTTAAGATGCTACCAGAAGCAGTAGACCCTATCTGCAGAAAGAAGACAATGGTATTTAAACAGACTTCTCATCAGCAACAAGAGTAAAATCTTCAGACTACTAACGAAATATATAATTCTATAATTGAATTATTAAAGAGGGAGGGAAATAACATTTGTTTTAGGAGTATAAATTCGGTAACAATATATCTATATATTCCCACTAATGAAAAAAATGTAAAGTAATGGCATAAGAAACTTAACAGCTTCAAACTTAAACTAGTGTCCTCAAATGCCTGTAATCTAAGTTAACAAATTTCACATTTTACATTGTAGCTAAGTATACATGTTTCTGTTTTACCAAACAATATGCTTATTTAGTGGGATGCATTCTGATGTTTTGTTTTAACCAAACATAGCATATTTTTTTAAAAAAGCAAACATTGTTTAATATAAATTCAAATGGTGTCCCTACATCCAATGACTAATTGAGAAATGTGATTAGGCCTGGAGCGGTGGCTCATGCCTGTAATCCCGGCACTCTGGGGAGCTGAGGTGGGCGGATCACTTGAGGCCAGGAGTTCGAGACTAGCCTGGCCAACATGGCAAAACCGTGTCTTTACTAAAAATACAAAAATTAGCTGGGCATGTTGGCGTATGCCTGCAATTCCAGCTACTCAGGAGGCTGAGATATGAGAATCAGTTGAACCTAGGAGGCAGAGGTTGCAGTGAGCCAAGATTGCACCACCATACTCCAGCCTGGGTGACAGAGCATGACTCTCCACGCCCCCCTGCCACCCCCCCCAAAAAAGTAATGTGATCTTAAAAAAGCTATTCTTAAGCTAGTAATAACAACAAAGTATTCACAAAACATTAACATAGAAAATTTTAAAATGTTTATGAAGGACATAAAAGATAATCTTAAAGGGGGAAAATGTTACTTTTCATGATGCAACAAGTCAATTTCCATAGCTATGGAAAATTATCCCAAATTATCTGTAAATTTAATGCAATTCAAAATGCCAAAATGTCTCAGTGTGGTGGCACACACCTGTAGTCCCAGATCCTTGGAAGGCTGAAGTGGGAGGATCTCTTGAGTCCAGGGTTTTGAGGCCATAGTGAGCTATGATTGCACCACTGCCCTCTAGCCTGGGTGACAGAGTGAGACCCTGTTTCTAAAAACAAAAAGCAGCCAAAATGATATTTTAATGAAACTGCACATGTTGATAGTAGAATTCACATAGAAGAGCAAAATATCACCAATGGCCAAGGCAATTTTGAAGAAATATAAATTTGTAGTCTCTCCTTGACACAATTGTCTTTATTATTAAAAGGTGAAAGTAATTAACACAATATGATATTACCAATGAAAATAATTAAATGAGAAAGAACAGAGGGCTCAGAGGCAGATCCATATTTACATATAACTTGTATGTAAATTGGTTATACATTGCCTAGTTGACATTATAAATAAATTGAAAAATAATGAATTTAATGAATTACACTAGAACAATTTATATGCAAAAAATGAAACAAAGTGTTATCTCCAACTCAAACTATATTCAAAAATTCAAGTATTTTAATGGTGTAAATATGATGAGCTTTTTTAATGTCAAAGAATACAGAATATCTTTATAAACTCAGGGTAAGAACAGATTTCACAAGTTACACACAAAAATCAGGAAGTACAAGTTTAGTATATTTTATCTCATTGAAATTAAAAACTCTTTGCAGCAGAAGCTATGTAGAAATTTAAAAGATAAAACATTAGTGGTGTATAGTTGTAATCCTTAAAAGCAACAAAGGATTACAACTGAAGTTTATAACGTACCATTACAGAGATGAAGATAAATATGGACAAGTTATGCTAGGGGACAGAAAAGAAAATATAATCATACTAAAGTATAGTCAATCTCTCCAACTATCAAGAAAATTTATAATGAAACAATGAGATTTTCCACCCATAATTTGCGAAAAGTTTTTAAAAGTTTTGTAATGAGAAGAAACCTAACTTTCACACACAATTGATGAAAATTACAATTTTGTACAACTACTCTGTAGAGCTATTTGTAATATTTTGAAATTTTGAAATGGTTCACATACTTTCACCTAGCAATTCACACTTTTAGAGAGAATAATGGTTCATTGTGCAGTACTTAACAAAAAGAACTAGTACTACATCTATTTACATAGTTATCTTAAACACGATTTGATTAAAACAAATGATACAACACAATAAAAATATTCTCAGATGATATTATGGTTGATGTGATATTGAAAACTATGTAAACAATACAACATACTGTTTTTGAAATAACATAGTAATATTTTCAAATTTTGGCAATTTTTTTGATAATTATATAATCATTATGTGAGATGTTTTCATTAGAAATAGAAGGCAACTCCCTGTACTAATTTTTGAAACTTTTCTGTAAGCCTAAAATTAGTTCAAAATTTAAAAATTAAGCACATTAAAAATCATACACCTTCAACATCTTGCTTTCTCTGGAGAGATAAAAGAAAAAAGAAAGAGAAATGGTATTGAGAGAACTATATACTTTCAACAATAGCTATAATAAGTTGGTTCTTAAAAATATGAAGCATTTATAGCAAAATGCTAAGGTTTCTCAAGTCATATTCTCTCTACTATTCTATACATCTAAAACATTTCATAAAGTAAATATAAATAAATAACTTTAAAATAATCACTTTTCAGTATTAACGTAGATATACCATTAGTAAATTCATTGGTCAAATCTCATATATATGCATGTTTGGAATTTAATAGCATTAGCAACCATGTTGAAAGACGTGATAGTTGCCTCCTATCTGCCCTTCTTTTTCTCTTTATATTTATAGACATTGACCTTTGTTTAATCTCCAGCTTGATACTGTCAACAAATTGCAATGAGTTATAATTCCCACATTTGTGATTAGGATTCAAACTTGTAAATAATAGCTTTATAATATTTTAGATTACCTTTTCAAGAGTCCTGGTAGCAATACTCAGGTTTTTTTTTTTTTTTTTTTGAGATGGAGTTTTTGCTCTTGTTGCCCAGGCTGGATTGCATGATCTTGGCTTGGCTCACCACAACCTGCGCCTCCCGGGTTCAAGTGATTCTCCTGCCTCAGGCTTCCAAGTAGCTGGGATTATAGGCATGTGCCTCCAGGCTCCACTAATTTTGCATTTTTAGTAGAGACGGGGTTTCTCCATGTTGGTCAGGCTGGTCTTGAACTCCCAACCTCAGGTGATCCACTCGCCTTGGCCTCCCAGTGTGCTAGGATTATAGGCACGAGCCACCACGCCCTGCCAATATTTCACTTTTAAGTTATAATTATATTTCACTGGAAATATCTTTCTCTCTTCTTCTAAAACGGCTATTTGCTTATTGTTTAGGAGTGTTTCAAAACACATTTGATTTTGTTAATTGTTCTTTTTTGACTTAAAAAGGCTAAAAAGTCCACTTTTAGAATGCATATACTTTCAGTTTGTTTATAGAATACATTCATTCTCAAAATGTAAGAATTTTAGCTTTTCAAGTTTCAATTTTCATAAAACTGAAAAGGATACTTTTAGTCATCTACATTTATTAGCTAAATCAATTTTAAGATTACCTATTTAGATAATTACTACTATTGGAAGGGTCTAATAGAGCATCATTTTATTAGGTACTGAACTTGCTAAGATAGGAAAAGGGTAAAAATAAAAGATGAAGTTGTCCATAGGGAGTTAGCAAGATGGGAAGCATAGGTTAATTTTTATGGTCCAAAGGAAGAGAAAGGGTTACATGGTCATTGATTATGGAGAGTAGAAGCTGGAGTCAGTCATGATTAGTGAAAAGGAAAAAAAAATGAAATCTCCTCTTCGTTTTGTTGCAAGCTATAAATTAATTTCAGTCTGGCTTCCATGAATTCAAAATTCTCTGAGTCTATCTCAAAAGATGTCCTGTGGTAGATGTAGGAGAAGAAAAATCATTTCCTCTATTCTCTTAGCTTCTGTGGCTGAGATCTGTGAATTCAACTGACAAAAGAAAGGTTAATAAGCGAAAAAGCATATGACTTTTGTTTGATGTTAATCTTTGCATGTACAAGGAGCCATTCATTGAAAAAAGAGTAAAGACCTGAAGTAAAGACCTGAAGAAGAGGTTAGACCTGGAAGAGTTATATGCCCTTTTAACAAAGCATGAGAAATTGTGGAGACCTTACTAGACAAAGGAAAGGGGTTAGAGATTCTGCAGGCTGTAAATTATGGGAAGATAAATGCATGCTGTAAATTAATGGAAGATAATGGTTATTTTGTAAGGTTTTGTTTGTGTGGGTTCTTCTTGGTGCTTTCTTCTTCTCTGGTAATAAAGGTTTTTCTTTTAGGTCTGAGAGAGGGGGACACCTTCACGAAGGGAAATTTATGCTCTGATATTCTTTAGATGGATGAGCTGTTCCTGTGCCTATTGTTTCTCAACTGCTTTCAACTCAGAATAATCCTATGGCAATGACGCATATTTTGGGACGGAATAGTTTTATATTGAGAATTATAACCATAACTAGACAGAAACCTGAAAAGTTTTCTGCGTAGGTGTTTGGGCTTGAGAGACTGCCCCAGTACATCATGTTAGAAGTTCTAACAAGGTTTCTGTTTGCAGAATCAGAATATCCATGTGAAAGAGAGTTAATAGCCAATCTTTGTTATAAAACTTGAGCTTTACTAGAAACCTGTGGTTGACTCTGGAATTATTATAGTTAGTGAGGCTGATTAGGAATGGGTAGAAGAATGAACAGAAGAAGAACTGGAAAACTGACACATCCATCACAAGATAGAGGTGCTGGGTATGAATTAGCGTCCCAATATTAGATCACTGCCAAGTAAGCTCTGTATAGGTGAGGGAGGCTGGGGATACTGAAGTTCCTAATTCTTGACCAGAGTTATTTCTGTTGTTAGAAGAAAAACTTCACCCAAATTAATTTTAAGGGAGTTTAATTGAGCAATGAACAATTCACAAATTGGGCAGCCCCTAGAATCACAGCAGATTCAAAGAGACTCCAGTGTAGCCATGTGGTGGAAGAACATTTATAGACAAAAAAAGGGAAATAACATGCAGAAATTGGAAGTGAGGTACAGAATAGCTGAACTGGTTACAGGTTGGTGTTTGCCTTATTTGAACACAGTTTGAACGCTCAGCAGTGTATGAATGTTTGAAATATGGCCACTGGGATTGGACAAGACTCAGCTATTGTTATAGGTGCATACTCCTAAATTAGGTTTTTAATCTTCTCTACCTATTAAGTTAGGTTGCAATTCGTCTACAGGGACTCAAATATAAAATATGAAGTTCTTCTCAGGCCATATTTAGTTTGCTTTAACACTGTACTCAATGTCATTTTAAATTTAATTAAATATGTTTTATTTTAATTCATAGTCTAGGACTTCAAATCTTAGTTGATATCAATTAACTTTGGTTGCAAAACAAACCATTCCAGAATTCAGTGACTTAAAACAACTGCTTATTTATTCTCCTATTTATGGGCTGGCTATGTAGTTCTTCTCATCTGTGTTAGCTCTTCAAATTTCTGTAACCAGCTGGTGGGTCAGATGGTGCTGGATGATCAAGATGGCCTCTCTCATATGCCTGGCAGTTGGCAGACTATACGCTGAGTAACTAGGCCACAAGTCTGTAATTATCCAGTAGGACGCCTTGAGATGGTCTCAGGGTTCCACATGAGAGCTGGCTCAATATGTGAAGATATTTTATGAGTCTCTGCTTGCACAGCAGCTGCTAATGTCTCATTGGCAAGTCACATGACGAAGTTCAGATTCAAGGGATAGAGAAACAGACTCACTTACTGATTGGGAGGAGCTGAAAATGGGCTGCCAACATATATGGAGGGGAAGAGTGTGTAGCTTCTGCAATCCATGCAGTGGATAGGTTATTATCCTATTTCCAGAAGCTCCTAAATAATACATTAAACTGTGGCCTTGCTTTGTAAAACTCATTTTCTTTCTTTGTTTTATCTGCTATAGTTCTTGAAAACCAATAGTAGATTATGATAATCGTATGTGGTTTATCCATGAGCTACAAATCAATCTATATGTGATGGTGAAGAGATAAAATGAGATGGGAAAGGATTATTTAATGGGGAAAAGAAATAACAAAACTATAAAGGGGTCAATAGATTTAATGACATTGGGTTGATTCTGTTACCTTCAAGAGTATAAGTGTTTACACATGTAGCTCAAATAATGCTGATTTTTTTCTCACAAGTGTGTCATAATTAGTTGCTATGAAGCCACTTTAAATAGCCCCATGTTTCTGTGTAAAAAAACAATTGGCTGATTTTTTTTTTTATAGTTTTGACTTGAATGAGGTAAGTTGTAAGTGACAACTAAGGGAAAACAATCCGTGATGTAGGATTAGAAGCAGTATTTTTCATGGGAAGTAATAAAAGACAGTGTACATATTATAACTTTCCTCGTGAGAGATTTATGGCAAGAAATGAGCAGATGAAATCAATATACTGTGAATTATAAATAGGTCTTTGAGGGGCTGGGTGATGAATTCAAAATTTCTAGGAAAACAGCAGAGCACCTGTGAAAATAAGCAAGGACACAAGTGAATTCAGGGTTCCCCTTGAAAGATGATTATAATTTGCAGGAATGAAGTTGCCTGTTATTGTTTGAAAAAGCAAAATATTTCAATTTTATATACCTGCTAAAATGCATATGAAAGTCTTGGGTTTTTAGACTTATATGAAAGAATAAACAAAGTTTACCAGAAATAAAGAAGTTTTATTTACATATTCAACCTACTGTTGTGAGCTTTTCAGGATATCTGGTTAAAAATACCGAGAGAGAGAGAGCAAGAGTATATTAAAAGAACTTGTACTAAAAAAAAATCACGTGGATATCAGTTTCTCAGGACAGAAATCCATTTACAAATTTTTTTCTTAGTTGAGTTTTAATTACATAGCTTTAAGAGTGACATAATTAAAGATGAGATTATATGCCAAATCTTTTCCCAGTTAGCCTTTTTTGCAATGCCTAGGATAGCATAGTATGTGGCTTGGATTGTCATTCTTGCCATATTCAATTGAATACTTTGAGCCGTCTAAACCTTATTAACTTTTTAAGATTTTTATAAAGTAGAATTTACAATGTATAGTCCTGTACTTTACTGACATGTGAAAGCATGTCAGGGACATGTAGAGAAATCTGTGTTACCCATTCCATCCTGTAACTACATCCCATGATTCCTTTCCATTTCCTTGGGCAATTTAAGCCCAATAGTCTTCCTTCTGCTTTTCCTCTTCTCTTGGAAATCTTTCTGGATGACTTTGGATCTCATCACTCTATGTCACTGCTGCACCCAGCGTCCTTGAACTTAGTGTTCCTTCGCTTTGAGCAAAATCTATTTACATCACATCTGGCCTACTCTATCATATCAATTAGCCTCCTTTTTTCTTTATCTGTATCCGTAATCATTATTCTGCATTTCTTACATCATACTTCATTTAATTCTTTGATGAGCACATTCCATTTTTTTTTTTAATACCAAACCTGGACCGAAAGATAAGCATTTAATGCTGTTCTTACCACTTTCCTATACTATAAAATGTTACCTTCTGTATTTCCTGTTTCTGACTCTACACATCCTGTTCCCACAGAAACTTCCTTTCTACCGATGGGCATATTTTCCTTCTTAGAGAGCTCAACCATTATAATGATTTATACTGAGACCTTCATTATTTACTATGTCACCAAGTCCAAATTTCCTAATTTATCTCATCACAAAAGGACCAGTGTCCATTTATGAAACATTACTATTGTATATGTTAATGTCAACTCACAATTTACATACTGAAGTCATTTTCCCACCTCAAATTGGAACCCCTCCTATTTTCATTAATAAAAGTATTACTTTTCTTCCCAGTCAGGATCCAACTTCACTATTATTGTTGTTTTATAATAATTATTATTATTTAAAATTTTTATTTTCACTCTCCCTTCTCCTGTATCCCTTGAGCCATTTATTCACTAAGTACTTTTCTTATCAATCTTCACCATTATAGGCCAGGTTTTCATTCATTTATTACTGAATGATTGCTAGCCTTCTATTTGCTTTCCCTGCCTTGAGTTTCTAGAGTTTTCTATATATCATGAATAACACTTAATTGAGTTAGTTCCTAAAACACTGATTTATATTTTCTGCATCTCAAATTGTAAAGCATTTATCTCCTCTCTAGATTTTATGTGATGTCCAACTAGTTAATCCATCTCACCACAAATCTCTCTACTACGTTAAATTCACCCTTTCCTCTGGTCCTACTCACATCATTTTTATCTTAAAAACATGTTCTTAACCACATGTTTACTCCTGTAACTAATCTAGAATGGAAGGGACTTTATGGCCTTCCCAGCGGTCTATATTTTGGAGCATCTATAAAATTTAGTTCAAATCTCTTCACACCATGAAGTTCAGTCTTTTTTGCACTGCAGCCCACAGTGATTTCCCTCTTTTAAAACCATTCAGAGCTTGTCATGTGTGCAGAATATCTTTACCACTTCCTTATTTGCCACCTACTACATGCTTGCCTTTTGTTTTATTTTTATCTATAAGATCTCCCCAAGGATATGTTCAGTGGCTGTAGACAGGATCCATTGGATAAACTCTTTTCTGCACCTCTTCTAATCAAAAATAGAAGTTGTCACTTAGTAGATAATTTTAAAAAGTGATTTTATTATGAATTCACTATGTGTCAGCTGTATAATTAGGTTTTAGGGGACTTGTCTTAAAGCTTCATTTGCAGAGTAAAAGCAATTCTTTGACTGACATTGTTTGGTTGAACAGAACTGTTCATCAGGGAAGGGAATATTAACCTCTATGCGAAAGTTTTAACTATAGAATATTGGTTAAAAGCAAAGATTCTAGATTCAGCATCTTTATCTAGATTGAACCCAGCCTGTCTTCTCCTGTTCACCAGTTACAAGCTGTGTCTTTAGGCAAATTATTCAACTTCTCCTTGCCTCAGTTTTCCCTTTTAGAAATAAGGATTATGTTAATAACAATATTAGAAGCATGATAAGACTCAACAATTTAATAAATGCTGGTTGGAACAAGGCCTAGGACTTAGTAATAAATTGGCACAAACAATTTTGAGTCTTTATCTTTATTTCTCTTTACTGATCCATTTTCTGAAAACTATTCGTAACTATAAATTAATAGAATCTAGCCAACATGTAAAATTACAACCATAGCATACAAAGATTTTGAAGCACAGGTGTACTTGCTCTCTTCAAACTTTCAAATACTGTGAATGAAGAAAGTAGAGGGGCCCTCTCCTTAGGGAAATGAGAAGGACTTAGGATTCCAGAGTTCTCCAGTCATCTCACAGTGTTTATTGAACATTTGCACATGACTGATACATGCTAGGGACACTATAGGAGATTTTTAAAAATTACATGACAGATGGGATGCATGCTTTAACAATATAATATGCATGTATGAGTAGCAAAAGTAAGGGGGTAGAGATGAAAAGACAATAGAAAGGGATATATTCAAGGTGACAGAATATATTCCTATTGTTAGAAGCATTTGATTTTCCAAAGATCCAAACACTTCTCTGTCTCCAACCCCTTGCATCTTGGGGCCAGATTATAATTTATCTTAGCTAGCATGCCAGTATAGAGACAATCAGAGCCTAAAAGCTAAAAATATAAAAAGGGATGTTGGTAAATAAGTATGCATTAGAAATACAAGAATGTCTGTATCATGTAATAAGGCACATTTTAATGTTTCTTTTGCCTCATCCCTTTTCAACCTTCAGAATAATAGAAATTTATATGTGTATGTGTAGAATGATAGCTAAGAACAAAATTTATCTGTAATCTACAAATATCTGAAAATGGCAAAAACTTCTCTATTTTTGTTATATTCACAAAACTGGGATTCAAATGGGCTAGACATTGTAAGATGAATTGGCAAGGCAGGTTATTTGATGGTATCCTGCATGCTTAGGGTGACAGGATTGTTTAGGTCTGGAATAGCAAGTGTCTGTGAAAATGCCTGTTGGCTGTACCTATTAGTGTGATAAATAACACAGAGAAATGAGATGAATTTAGTCACCATTCGAAAGACATCTCCATCAACCATCTTTCTCTGCCAGCATTAGAGAACAGAGTTCAATGAGAAGATGAACATTGATTTCAAAATTAATAAAAAAGAAACATAATTTTCTAAGTAATTTTTCACCACGATGGCATGAGCCACGCATTTGTACATAGAAGCCACATTCAGTAATTAATTAAATACCTCTCATGTAGCATGAGACATTTACTTATAACTTATTTTATAGATTCCATAATTTTTTTCTCACTCTCTGATTTATCCCCATTGGTATTATTAAAATATATATTCAGAATGCAAGGGAGAAAATTCGTAAAGTAGCAACATTTTAGACTGATATTGGTATGTATTCGGTTGGCGCAAAAGTAATTGCGGGCTTTGCCATTGAAAGTAAAGGCGCGTCACGTGGCCCACAACATCCAGGGGGGCAAGCCGTGGGCAGCCGGGCACGGGCCCTCAGTCGGCCAGGGCCCAGGCTCAGGGGGCCGCGGTGCTGTTTTGGGGCCCGCTGCTGCCTAGCACGTGGAAGGCACCCCCTAGCCCGGAGGCTGGCTTTGCTACAGCTGACCACTCCTGTCAGGAGAGAGAGACTGAGAAGGCTCTGGATCTACTAGCCCGGGGAGCACAGAGTGTCTCTAATGACAGTCTAACCGGGGGTGAGGACACCCATTCTGAAGAGGAAGGATTTGCTGTGAATGAGGAGGACTCTGGTGGAATACCTGGCAGCTGAGAGAAGGGACAAACTGTCCACCCAAGGAACAGCCTGGCAATCTTTTTAATGAAGACTGGGACTTGGAGTTGAAAGTAGATCAAGGGAATCCGTATGATGCTGACGACATCCAGGAGAGCATTTCTCAAGATCTCAAACCTTTGGTCAGCTGTGCCCCACAAGGAGACATGATCTGTGACCCAAGGTGGCACCATCCACCTCAACTGGGAACCCATTATTCCAAGATAGTTTTTGAAACAGGATAGTTTGACAATGCCGAAGATTGTGTGTGGAGCTTTCTGCCTTGTAGGTGGGCCTCCAGGTCAAGATCTTTTTTCCTGTGAAGATGAAAAGTCATATCTGAGAAAACATTCCCAGTGATCCCTCATCTGGGATACACAGAACAGTGTTCAATAACCCTCCCATTGTTCTCCCCAGTCTACTGTTCTTAATGGGTTCCTCCTTAGAATGTGTGTGTGTTCTTTGTCAATTAAGGTTAAAAAAAAAAAAAAAAAAGAAAGAAAAAGAAAATAATGGCAAAACCTGCAATTACTTTTGCATCAGCGTAATCTGCCATTCTGAATAGGTATTAATGACAAAACATTTATTTATTTAAACTGCAGAAAGTGTAAAGCAAGGATTAAGTTTTCCACATGTACTCTAATGAAGGGTTTTCTTTCTGTGTAATTTGCATATATGAGCTACTCAGAATCAGATATAAGGAAGAATCAGGCTTATATTTTCTGAAATGTGTATCTGAAGTAAACATTCTAAATCAGATTTATTACATATCTACTCTGCTAAACAATTGCAGTGTATTGGTTGGGCCATTCTGTCTCTTATCTCAGGTTAAACATTGAGCGTACTGTTTCCTTGCTTATATTTCACTTGGTTCACATTCTATACTTCAGGTTCAGTTTAGCTCTTTCTTTCATCTACAAGGTGCGCGCGTGCACACACACACACACACACACACACACAATACTCTCAAACTAGAGAAAAGTGTGTCTTCCAGTTCCCACAAATGATTTGCACCTAACCTTATGACAATATTGTTATTTTTCTTTTACTTTTCTTATGCCCTAATAGCTTCTCTGCTGTATAAGCATGGAAACTGTGCCTTGCTCATCAGTATACCTCCAGCTCAGCCCAAGGCAAGTCTCCAGGACACTCTGTTGACTGTTGTTCCAAATGCCTTTGGGGCAGTCTGACCCTGGCCGCAGAGTTCCTGGGACTTAATAAGCAATCAATGCATATTCATCAAAGGAAGGAATCATATGCTCTCTGAAAGTTGAGATTCTTGCTCTCATGGAATGTACAAAGTAGGAGAGAAAATCTTAGCAGCAGAAATAACCACAAGTTAGTGTGATACCGGTGTGGTATGAGTACAGACAGAATTTTACGGCACACATAGTAAAGTGAAGTCTCCTCCAGCCAGGATGATGAAAGAAGCTTCATAGAGTAGATGGTCCTAAATGCCCATTCTGTTGCATTATAATGAACTCTGACAAATAACCATAAGGATGAAACAGATAACTGTTTTACAGTTGTTAATATGTTAAGGTTATTAATATTTTCTGAAAATAATATTAAGACAACAAACATGCATCTTACATAAAAATCATCTGATGACAAATATCTTCTTAAAACAGAAGAGACTTCAGAATGTGGCATATAGGTACATCCACACATGCCTTCCTTGTTTCTCCCATGCATGAAATTTCTTAGGCATAGCACATGAATCTAATCTATACGACTGTTTACCTTACTTGGTGAGTGCACAGGAAGCATTCCTTTTTTTCTTTAGTATTGAGTTCCATGAAAAAATAATTTATTTGGTAGTAGAGAAATGAATTTAGTGTGTTGATTTGAATCATCCCAACAAAAGAGGAGCTTTGCTTAAACTTAGTATTTTTAAAATCTATGATAGAGGAGAAAGAATCACAATTAGTTGCCAAGTAGTATAATATTTTTACACAAAATACCACTGCAATCTGAAATTATTACCTCCCTATAGTCTGTTTTGTTAAATTATCATTTTTATTCTTGACTTATTTAATTCAATTTGCCAAATATTCATTTCATATCTACCAAGAACAGCGTCAGCTTAGTCTCGTTTAAGACTAATATTAAAAGCTCTATCATTTTATAAGTAATAGTATTCCTTGCACTCATTTCTTTAACAGAAGTACTCTGCATCAGGTTTAGAAATACATAGAAATGAGTTTTTTGTATTTTTTATTGGCAATATTGGAGTGTTTCATTTCACTGATATGAAAGTATTATTTCTTAATATAAATTATTACTCTTTTGACTTTAGCTGTGAACGAATTAATAGATGATGCTCATTTATTTACTCCTTTTCTCTTTCTTTATTTCATTTGCTCTGCAAATATTTACTGTGCATTTAATATATACTAAGTGTTATGAGAATATGTGATTCAGTGTTTCTTCAGCAATCTTCATTTGGAAAGTCTGAAATAATGCAATTTATATAAAATACTAGCAAAACCTAGTCACATGGAAAACATCTGCCATAAGTAAAATTAAACTTTCCTTTGGTACCCATCATGAATGTGTTAACAACTTTGTTCATTAATGCTGACAGAACTACTTTTAGGGAGTTTCATTTTCCCGTAACTTATGCCCCACATTGCTTAGATTTACAAATATATTTAATGCAGCAAACCGTTTCACACAGCACTGCCATTTAAGTCCCACAAAATCAATAGTGTAATTTGCGTGATTTTGGTCAAATACTGTTAGTATTTTCTGTTAAAAAGTACAAATCATATTTAAAGATATACAAATAATATTCAAACTTTTTCTTGCCTATGGCATCACAAAATTAGGTTTTCAGAGGTTTATCTTACCCATTTTGTGATGAGACCTAGGTCACATTAGCTCACTCCTAACAAACGTAATGTTCATTGACACCTAGAGATATGTGGTAAGCCTGTTAAGGTTAAAATATGGGCTTCGGGAATAGTGAGACTTAGATTTGAATCCAAGTGCATCACTCATGATGATGCAATGTTCTTAAGCTCTACTAAAATTAGGTGGAAAATAGCATCAATTAATGAGAATTAATGAAAAGAATGACAGTGCTATGCTTACTGCAGTGCCTGCCAGATAAACAGGTCCAACGGAGAGCCAGCAGTTATTTCATTGTAAAGGTAAAATAAATCTTAATTCAGTCTGAAGTAACCACTGGAAAGAGTTTATTGCCGTTCTTGTTCCCATACTAATGTGGTGCCATCCAGCCGCTTGTTCTCAAGGTCCAATAGCGAGATGCAGACCAACTGGGAAAAAAGGGAGCTTATTTCTGCAACCAGCAAGAAGGTTGGGCCAACTTAAGACCAACTCAAAGTTACAAGTTTTTCTCCGGTGCACATATACATTTAAAGCTCCATGCCTACGTGTGGGAATGCATGGAGCTGTTTCAGCAGGAACCAGCAGGAGTGTTTCATTTAATCTCTGTCTGTCTTTAGGGTCTGGGGTCTGGAAAGCTTTCTCTAGGGCCTTGGAAAGTTTCTTACTCTTAAGTGGGCCCTGGAACGAGGTGTATGTGTAAGAATGATTTTATTATTTGATCAGACATAGTGTGTCCAATCTTTTGGCTTCCCTGGGCCACATTGGAAGAACTGTCTTAGGCCACACATAAAACTTACTAACACTAATGATAGCCGATGAGCAAATAAATAAATAAGTAAATAAGTAAATAAAATAGAAAGTAAATAAATAAACCTCATAAAAAGTTTACCAATTTGTGTTGGGTCGTATTCAAAGCCATCCTGGGCTGCATGTGGCCCACAGGCTATGTGTTGGACAAGCTTGCTTTAGGGTCTGAGAAAACCCTGGTGGGATTTTGGTGGGTTTGATTCCACATTCTAGCCCTTATACTCAGGCACCAGTTTCTCCAGTTCTTTAAAGTTTAACTTATGGATTTACCAAATTCATAATAACGGGGTAGTTGAAACTGACTGTTCTGGCTGCTAATGGAAACCCAAGCTGCCACATTCTGACGAAGTTACAGTACAGAAGGGTTGATTTAATTTGTTTTTCCTTGATTCCCAAAACGCTAAATGTACTAATTATGTTTTAACTTCATTCTCCACTTACTAGTAAAAAACAATGAATATTAGTACTTAAATGTACATCATTAATTCATTAATGTACAACATTAGTTCATTTAAATTTCAGAATGATAAAGATGTTAAGAAGAGGAAAGTATAAAACCTGCTCTAGAAATAATTCCACTTTTGCATTGACCAGACAGATGAACAGAAACTTAAGGGCTTTTTAAAAAAAAATTGTCATGAGCTGAATTATGGTCCCCTAAATTGATATATCGAAGTTCTAGTTCTCAGTACCTCCGTACGTGAGTGTATGTGGAAATAGGGCCTTTAGCAAGGTAGTTAAGGTAAAATGAGGTCGTAATGGGTGGACTCTAACTTAATATGACTAGTATCCTTATAATAGCAGCAAATTAGGACACAGGCAACACAGACCGAGGGAGAACCCTGTGAGGGCACAAGAAGGCAGCCCTCCGCAAGCAAAAGAGAGAGGCTTGGCCGGGCGTGGTGGCTCATGCCTGTAGTCCCAGCAGTTTGGGAGGCAGAGGCAGGTGGATCAACTGAGGTCAGGAGTTCAAGACCAGCCTGACCATCATGGTGAAACCCTGTCTCTACAAAAACACGAAAATTAGCAGGGCATGGTGGCAGGTGCCTGTAATCCCAGCTACTCGGGAGGCTGAGGCAGGTGAATCGCTTGAACCTGGGAGGCGGAGGTTGCAGTGAGCCAGGACTATGCCATTGCACGCCAGCTTGGGTGACAGAGAGAGACTCCATTCCCCCCCACACACCCCCAAAAAAGGGAGACCGAAGCCTCAGAAGAAACCACACTTGCCAACACCTTGGTTTTAGATTTGCAACCTTCAGAACTGTGAGGAAGTATATTTTTGTTGTGTAAGCAAGCCCATCGCTGGTATTTTGTTATGGCTGCCCTAACAAACTAATGCAATATTCAAAGGCTAGGACCAGTGAATTATTTTTAGAGGAAAATACGTAGGTTGAATTGGCATTAAGTTATATATAGAATACATCCACTTGCTTACTAAAAGGGGAAAAAAATGCCTCATCCAGTCTTTAATGCTAATATGTTCTGAGGTTTTAAAAGCATTAAAATCTATACTGATTTTGAAAGTCTCATAGATAAGAAATGAGCACTACAACCTAAACATGGGATTTAAGAACATGAATCTTTCTAACAAATATCTCCTAAAATTACTCTTATATTTTATTAGCTTCTTATTCCAAAGGAAAGATATTTTATGAGAGAAAAAGCACACAAACACACAGATTTACATATATAATCCCATAATTTCCTTCACCATCATCTTAAAACGCCTTTCATACCTGTCCACATCATTCTTAATGAATGTCTTTTTTGTTTCTTATAGGCAAAAAATAGAAGTATTCAGTTAATTGCCTCACTTCCACTTACAGAATTAATTGGGTTCATTGGAGTATCGTGATTAAGAATCTAGACTCTAAAATAAGATTCCCTGGGTTCAAATTGTGGCTCTGCTTTTTACTATTTGTGCGACCTCTGCAAATTATTAAGCACTACATGTCCTAGTTTCCTCATCTGTGAAGTAGTATTAATGTTACCCATCACAACATAGCAAGTGCATAGAACAATGCCACTCATTCTCCTTCATGTCTGTATGTGTATTCAATTAATGTTGGTTTTTTTCTTTTTTTTTTTGAGACAGAGTTTTGCTCATGTTGCCCAGACTTGAGTGCAATGGCACGATCTCGGCTCACTGCAACCTCCGCCTCTTGGGTTCTGGCGATTCTCCTGCCTCAGCCTCCCGAGTAGCGGGGATTACAGGTGCCTGCCACCAAGCCCGGCTAGTTTTTTTTTCTATTTTTAGTAGAGATGGGGTTTCACCATGTTGACCAGGCTGATCTCGAACCACTGACCTCTGGTGTTCCACCCACACTGGCCTCCCAGAGTGCTGGGATTACAGGTGTGAGCCACTGTCCCTGGCCTAATGTTGGCTATTACCTTTGTGTATCCATTTTCATCTACTTCCATTTTTTCAGTCGTTGAGAAACGGTCGTTTCAAATCTAAACCTTATTCCTATGCTGTTGAAACCATTGTGTATATGTTTTTTTCTCTCTCTCTGTTCAGTAAGCCTCCTCCTAAAGCTACAAAGATGCTCATTTCTCCTCTATACTAAAAAATAAAACTATAAACAAATTGCTCTCTTCCGTGGATCCCATTGTCCTCTCCACCTTTCCTATTGCCACCAAGGTTTGAACAAGTAATCTATACCCACTGACTCTTTTCACTTTTTAAATCATTGCCATCTTTCACGAGCTCCCTCACTGCTGTGATAACAGACTCAGGGGACTCTGTGGTTGACAAAGACAATGACCTCATTTCTGTTGAAATTGCTGACTACTCTCTGCATCTGAAAACATATTTCTCCTTGCAATCCTCTGACACAGTTTCATCCTGGTTCTCCTCCTGGTTCTCAGACTACTCTTGTATAAATGCCATTGCTAATCTCTATCGACAACACTGCTTTTCTTCCCTAAGAAGTGGCAGTATTGTATGACTGTTTACTATTTATCAAAAATAAATTGCAATGATTGTTCATTTATTTTTGGCCCGTTGATATTTTGATATGAAAAACATGTTTTGAAAAAACTAGAGAGTTAAAATGTCGTTTGCTGTATCTCTATTGTTTATGATAGTCTTTGGTATATAATAGGTACACAATAAATATTTGTACACAGTTTGATTTTTTTCCTGTGACCTTTCACATCTAAAAATCTTTATAAGCAAAAAGAAATGTCCTATAATACAAGGGAGTAAGTTGTTTATTGATGGAAATCTGGAATCGTAAGTTAAACAGAAATCTATCTATACTTTTTAAATAGTATTAGCTAAAATTATTTTCAAGAATCCAAATCTCATATACATAAGACTCAATTTATCCTCCTGTTCTTAATCTGAAATGACAGTGTCTATTTAAATTCAAAAAGTCAAACTTGTAATGAAAGCAGCAAACTTATTTTGTGAAGAGAAGTTATCAAAATGCTTACCTTTATGATTGCATGCCTTGCAGTCTTATGGGATAATCTGTTGGAAGGCAATAAACAATAATTAGTGGGTGGTTTTTTTAAAAAAAGTATTCTAAAGCATTGGCTTTAAATTTATGAATCAACAGTCAGATTTCAACAGCAGGATTGTCCAAGAAATATCTCTTATTTTTAAATCATGTAGTTTTGAAACCTATGGATTGAAGGTATTTTTCCTGTATTAATAAGAGAAATATGCATTGTTATCTTATTTATTTTACCCAGGGCATATTTATTATATAATTACATGCTGTAGGAAGCAAATTGTACTCCTACACTTTTATGTGACATAAATTAGCTAGGTCAAGAAAATTTTTTATACTTGCGAACTCTGGAATAACTCCTCCCCAGGAATGTTCCGATAACACTGGCTATCGTTTATGTGAAAATAAGTACTTAGTTTTACATTGAATACAGTTTCCGTATCAAAAGCCTTTTAAATGTATTGTAGTAATTCTAAATGTCCTCATGACATTTTTCACAGCTTGACATAAAAAGATCAGCTTCTCTGTATTTTTTTTCATACATCAATAATGCTAACTTGTATCAGAGACACTGAAACATTTAGGTAGCAATTGATAATGAGAGCAGAATACGGCCTCATGTTTACCTAATTTTAAGTAACATTTTAAGACAATTACAATATATGTACATATATATGGGTATGCACACACACATACACACATCTATTTATCTCTCTGTCTATATTATTTTATAGACACAGGGTCTTGCTCTGTTGCCCAGGCTGGAGTGCAGAGGTGCAATCATAGTGCACTGCAACCTCGAACGCCTGGGCTAAAGCAATTCTTTCTACTCAGCTTCCTGAGTAGCTGGAACTACAGGAGCACCACCACAACCAGCTATTTTTTTGTTTTTTTAATTTTCGTAGAGGCAATATCTCACTATGTTGCCCAGACTAAAATATTTTATTAAAATATGTGATAATTAAAGACTATTTGGTAACTTTCAGCACATTAAGAACAGTATGAAATAAATATAATTCAATTTGAAATGATATAACTTAATCAAATGTATTTTATAGAGGCAATACTTCTTTTTAATTTTTAGTCACATTTTAGTTGAGTTATTCACTTATTCTTTTTGGCATAAATTAACTTAAAATGCATGTTTGGCAAATGGGTGCAACTTTATTTATTAGCACTCTACTATTAACTCTCTCTAAGTGTGCCGGTCAGTTTTATATTGTCAACTTGACTAGACTTTAGTCAGTTCTTCAATAAAGAACTTTAGTCAGTTCTTCAATAAAACACTAACCTAAACAGTGTTGCAAAGGTATTTGTAGATATGATCAAGTCACAGTCAGATGATTTAAGGGAAATTGTACTGGATTAGACAATCTGGATGGGCTCAATGATATTACAAGATTCCTATAACAAGGAGATTACAAGATTCCTATAACAAGGAGACACATGAGTCAAAAGGCAGTGAGAAAAGGTGATATGATGATAAAAGCAGAGATTAGAATGAAGTGGCCACAAGCCAAATAATACCATCATCCTCTAGAAGCTGTAAGATACAAAGAGCAGATTCTCTCCCAGAGTCTCTAGAAGGAAGCAGCTCTGCTGACATCTTGATTGTGAGACTGGACCTCTTGAACTGTGAGATGGTTTGTGTTCTATAAAACCACTAAGTAGTTTGTTACAACAGCATCAAGAAACAAATAGGAATTTTGTATCCTGGAAGTGAAGTGCTGCTGTAACAAATGTCTATGAAAAGAGTCAAACTATTCAAAATATTTAACCTCTATTAAAGAGGTTTATCCTGAGCCAAATATGAGTGACCATGGTCAGAGGCACAGTCTCAGGAGGTCCTGAGAACACGTGCCCGAGGTGGTTGGGTTACAGCATGGTTTTATACATTTTAGGGAGACATAAGACATCAATCAATACATGTGAGACATACATTGCTTCAGTTGGGAAAGGCAAGACAACTCAAACAGGGGAGTCCTAGGTCATAGGTGGATTCAACGAATTTCTGATTGGCAATTTGTTGAAAGAGTTCAATTATTATCTAAAGATCTGGACTCAATAGAAAGGAGTGTCTGGGTTAAGAAAAGGGGTTGTGGAGACCAAGGTTCTTATTATGTAGATGGAGTCTCATCGATGGCCACCCTTAGAGATAATAGATGGCAAATATGTCCTATTCAGACCTTTAAAAGGTGTTTGACTCTCAGTAAATGTCTTTGAGATTAGGAGGGCCTGAACGGAGAAAGAGCTAGTTATGTTATTAGAGGTTTGCAGGACCGTTCCAAAATATGTCAAAGAAATATATTTCAGGCAGTGGTTCATGCCTGTAATCTCAGCATTTTGGGAGGCCGAGGCAGGTGGATCACCCGAGGGCAGGAGTTTGAGACCAGCCTGACCAACATGGTGAAACCCCATCTCTACTAAAAATATGAAAAATTAGCAAGGCATGGTGGTGGGCGCCTGTAATCCCAGCTTCTCGGGGGGCTGAGGCAGGAGAACCGCTTGAACCCGGGAGGCAGAGGTTACAGTGAGCCAAATTTGCCCCACTGCACTCCAGCCTGGGCAACAAAGCAAGACTCTGTCTCAAAGAAAAGAAATATACTTCGGGGTAAAATGTGTTGCAGGTTGGAGTTGGTATGTTATTGCTACAAAGAGTCTGTTCTGTCAGTCTTGGGATCTCTGTTTTAATGTTAATGCTGGTCAATTGTGTCCAAAGTCCAGAAGGGAGAGGGTATAGTGAGGTATGTATGGACCCTCCCTTTCTGTCATGGCCTGAACTAGTTTTTCAGGTTTCTTTAGAATCCCCTTGATTGAGAAGGGGGTCCATTCATTCAGTTTGAGGCTTAGAATCTTATTTTTTTGTTTGCACAGATACCTAAAAATCTGTAAATGGCTTTTAAATTGGGTACCGGGTAGAGGCTGGAAGAACTTTTAGGACAATAATAGAAAAAGCCTGGATTGCCTTGAATAGACTGTTCATAGATATAGATGTTAAAATTATTCTAATGGGGACTCAGAAGTAAAAAGCATGGTAGAAAAAATGGTATTATCTCAGAGAATACTTAAATCATTATAAATAAACTGTCGTTAGAAATGTGGACATGAAGAATATTGATGAGGACTCAAAGAGAAATGAATAATATGTTATTGAAAACTAGAAAAAAGGAGATTAAGTACATTAAGAATACTATGAAATGAATATAATTAAAGTTGAAATAATATAACATAATCAAATGTACTTTATAGAGGCAATGCTTGTAATACCTTAATTGATTTCTGCCATTATACATAGAGCGGGAGTTGTAAGCAATGAACTTTGATATTTAACTTTGGACATTTCCAAGCAAGATGTTGATGTGTTCTGGTTTATTTCTTTCTACTTATAATAAAATGTAGAAGTAAAAAGATAGATTGAGGGAAGAACTGTTAAGCAAAAAAGAACCAGGACTTGATTATTTGGGAAATTCTCAATCTATCCAGATTGCAAATGACATTAAAATTAGAAGATTCACTGTTAGGAAAGTGAATGGTTGGACAACTTTTTATTAGTGCCTCAGAAGAAAGAAGAGCTAAAAGTGTTCATTCACATAGAGAGCTCTTTGAAGTGATCATGTGACTCGTGGATCTTTTCTTCCATTTCAGCAGAAGCTGAAAAATAAGGATGGAATTATCTTGGAAATACCTGTGTAGGGGCCTCTTGTTTAATGGTGCAAATTCTCAGGACATACAAGAAGACTCACAAGGTTTTTGAGAACTGGCAGAAACATTGCCAGTTTGGACTGCAAGAGAAAGAGAGAGGAGGAAATAAAAGAAGGCTGTAAGACTCCCAAATTTCTATAGGCAGGAAATGGGTTGGTAATACTATTTATCTGCAAACACATGAAAAAGAAGAACAATTCAGAGGGAAGAGTGAAATGTAGAGAAGGCAGAGATTTGAGCCACAGAGAATTTTTCCGAAGCTTTAACAATAAACGAAGTTTACTCTGCTGGATTTCAAAATTGCTTGGAACTGGTGACTTTTTTTTTTTTCTTTGGTTGGAGTCTCATTCTGTCACCCAGGCTGGAGTGCAATGGTGCGATTTCCGCTCACTGCAACCTCTGCCTCCCGGGTTCAAGCGATTCTCCTGCCTCAGCTTCCTGAGTAGCTGGGATTACAGGTGCACACCACCACGCCCGGCTAATTTTTGTGTTTTTAGTAGAGATCGGGTTTCACCATGTTGGTCAGGCTGGTCTCAACTCCTGACCTCGTGACCCACCCACCTTGGCCTCCCAAAGTGCTGAGATTACAGGCTTGAGCCACTGAGCTCGGCCTGGTGACTCATTTTATCCTTCCATTTTCTCCATTTTTGAACAGAAATGTCTGTAACTAGCATCTTATACTTGTCCCACATGGTATTTTGGGAACAGATAACTTATTTTCTAGTTTTACAGGTCCACAGATGGACAGGAATTTTGGACCAGGATAGATCATGTCCAGAATTTTAAACATAGCTGATTCAGATGATGAAATTACAGATTTTTGACTTTATGAGATTAGAAGAGATTTTGGACTTGAGTTGATGCTGTTAATGATTTGAGACTTTTGAGGATCTTGGTATGGCATATACTTATTTCGCACACTGAACTGACATAAATCTTTGAGAACCAGGGACAACTGCATTAGTCCAAATGATGGCTCCCAAAAGATACCCTATCACAAACCTGTGAATTTGTTACCTTACGTGATAAAAGGGACTTTCCTGCTGTAATTAAGTTAAGGATATTGAGATGGAAAAAATATCCTAGATGATTTGAATGGACCCAACTTAATCAGAGTCCTTATAACATACAGGCAGAAAGATTAGAGATAGAGAGAAAAAAATGTTAAGGGTGAAAACAGATGTGTGAGTAATGCACCTGAAGGCGGAGGAAGAGGCCAAGCAATGTGCATGTTCCCTGGAAACTGGAAAAGATAAGAAAACGGATTTTTTTTTTTTTTTTTGAGACGGAGTCTCGCTTTGTCACCCAGGCTGGAGTGCAGTGGCGCAATCTCGGCTCACTGCAAGCTCCACCTCCCGGGTTCACGCCATTCTCCTGCCTCAGCCTCCCGAGTAGCTGAGACTACAGGTGCCCGCCACCACGCCCGGCTAATTTTTTTGTATTTTTAGTAGAGACGGGGTTTCACCGTGTTAGCCAGGGGGTCTCTATCTCCTGACCTCATGATCTGCCCGCCTCGGCCTCCCAAAGTGCTGGGATTACAGGCGTGAGCCACCGCGCCCGGCCAAGAAAACAGATTTTTTAAAAATGAGCCCTCAGAAGAAATATGGGCCTGTATATACCTTAGTTTTAGCTCAATGATACAGATTGTAGACTTCTGACGTTTATAATTGTAAAGTAATAAATGTATGTTCTTTTAAGACACCAAAGCGGTGGTAATTTGTTATAACTGCAATAAGAAATGAATCCACCAATTTATATATATTTAAAATGTTTGCAATTCTAACATACTTTTATTTAAAATGGCAGGGCTGCCCTATATCCTTTTATCTAGGCACCTGCTTTAAAGCATTTTACTGATTTCTGTATTTACTTTGGTATTTAAATAATGTGGCTACATTTTCAGTTTCTGCATCTTCAGCCTTAGGCATTATGTATTGACCTCGTGCATTATTTATTGACTTCCTACCGCCATTTTCAATCCCCTTCTTATCCTAACATGTCATAATTTTATCAAGACACATATTCTGCACAAAAGTAATATTGGAATATTTCTTCAACATTACTCTAGTGATTCTCTTTGTCTGGATTTGTACTGAACTGCTCTTATTTTTTTTGTATATGATGTCTTATTTTTTTAAAAGATTAACTATAACATTGGTTCCTCAATTCAGAGAAGCTATGTTTTACCCTTCAGGGAATAAATATCCAATCTTCTATATACAGGATCCTCTGCAGGGTCTAGCCTTCTAAAGTATAAAGAGGATCTGGGGACCTTACTGCCTCCTAAATAGATCTTCCACCAATCCTTCTAGTTTTAGCATTTACGTTATCTCTATTTATACGAGTATCCATTACTTGCGAATTTATTAGGTTTGGGAAGTGGACTTTCCTCGCCTTTATCTTACCATTTAGAGCTGCGGAGGTTATTAAATCACTAACTACTTGACCACTTTTCTTTCTACCTTTTTTTGTCAATATCTTTTCCAACTTTCTTTGTGCTTTGGGCTCATGACTTTAAACAAAAATTATTTTAATGTAACTTTAGTAAAATTTTAGTTAAGTTTCAGGAAGCAATGGATCTAAATGCAAACATTAATTTTAAGTCCCTTTGGATACATTAACATCAATCGGATGCTTAGTGTCTTCTTGTTTCTATGTTATGCATTCTTACATTTAAACATCTACCAGTGTCACGTGGTATTGTTAATTCCCATTGGGAAACATTCTTTGAGAGGTTTGCCAAAATCTGTGCTACTTCTCCAGTTTTGAGTCCAGACCCAAATTTAGAGAAAATATTTTAACATTAAGTATACTCTATTTTATTTCAAAGACTAATTTATGTTAAGATATTGTACTGTCTCTACAAGATTCAATGCAGGCAAAATATTTATTTTAATTTTGTGATCGCTAAATACTATTTATGAAAACTATAGTAATATGAATTAATAAGTGTGTGATTATCACTATCTATGTGAGTGAAATATTTTATAAGACATGGACAATTTGAAACAATCTAAACAATTTTTAGGACAAAAATTCCTTAATCTTTAAACTCCAGTTCCTAAACTTATTTTATTATAATGTTACAACCACTAATAAAGAATTAAAAGGAATCCCATGGTAGACTGGGAAAAACAATTTCTTCTGTATAAAAAAAATTGTCAGTAAAAGTAACAGTTATATACTCCTTTGTTTCTAGCATATATAGCACATGGTAAAGACTTCATGATTAGTTACAGAATGTTAATTGAAAAATGATAATTAAATCTTGGAACGTGATTAGTTTCCTTTGCACCTTCCATTTAATTTCCTCTTCCATGGATACTTCTGTTTCTTTCCCTTTTTAAAACTCTTCTAGTTTATCATTACTTATTCCCAGAGCTTTTACAAAATCTTCCTAAATGGTCTTCCCTCCCCTTGCTATTAACCCATCCTAATATGGTTGTGTGACTTGTAGATCTGTAGACCCAATAAAGAATAAAGTTGTTGGATTATTAACATGATATACTACTGTGTGTAAAGAATAACACTTTTTGGTTTGTAAAAATATTGTCTTTACTGTCCCATTAATTTTTTTATATCCCTATAAGAGCCAGATAACAGGTATTAATATTTACTAATAAAGAAACACATTTTGGGAAATTAAATTCCTACTACCATATCCATGGCTTATGAATGACAAAGCAAGCACTTGAATGCAGATACCCTGATACCCAGTTCTCTTCTCTAAATGATACAGTGAAATAACATTCCTATTTTGGACTCTTAGAAACCCTGTGCCTAAAACCTTCAACCAAAGAAATCTCTTCATCTGTCATTCAAAGCTCTTCTCAACAATCGTCCATTCCATTCTAATCTCTCATCCTTTCATTATCCCATTGGTTTTACATAAATACCTTTAATATACAGTTTTTAGTCCCGTATTTTACATTTTCTCTTGTGAGAGAACTTATCTGAAAAATTCATATTTTTTATTTTTCCTTGTATAAGTGCTGGTCAGTTTCACAGACCCTTCTGTGGCATTCACCATTTGCCCTAGTTTTTAGAAACGACTTGAACTTTGTTTCTAAAACATATAGTGGCCTGATAAATATTTTATAGCAAATATAGAGATATATCAGAAATTCTGACATAGGTTTATAACCAATTTGGATGAATATATAAATAAAATTTATGTTTATTTTCATTTGTGGAATATATTTTGAATGGGGCTATTTATATGAACAATAGCAGATCCAGAAGACCAAACAGTTTACACTTGTAAAATTGTTTAAAATTATGACCCTCTAAGCTGAGTATCGTCTAATTACAATCAATGTGAGACATGTTACAAAAACAAGCCTACAGTAAATCTCCATTGTTACATGTATTATGATTTTTTTTACTTAAATTCAGATACCATTTCAAAAAAAATGACAGAAGTAATACATAATAAATATATATGCATATTTGACCCTATTCTTTTTTTTTTTTTTTTTTTTTTTTTTTTTTTTTTTTTTTTTTGAGACGGAGTCTTGCTCTGTCACCCAGGCTGGAGTGCAGTGGCTCAATCTCGGCTCACTGCAATCACCGCCTCCCGGGTTCATGTCATTCTCCTGCC
Source organism: Hylobates moloch (assembly GCF_009828535.3). Taxonomy (NCBI): domain Eukaryota; kingdom Metazoa; phylum Chordata; class Mammalia; order Primates; family Hylobatidae; genus Hylobates; species Hylobates moloch. Next base: position 11,128,606 of record NW_026652299.1, read on the forward strand.
TCAGCCTCACCAGCAGCTGGGACTAAGGTGCACGCCGCCACACCCGGGTAATTTTTGTATTTTTAGTAGAGATGGGGTTTCACCATGTTAGCCAGGGTGGTCTCGATCTCCTGACGTTGTGATCCACCCGCCTCGACCTCCCAGAGTGCTGGGATTACAGGCATGAGCCACCGTGCCCCGGCCAATATTCTAACATTCTAAGCTACAAGAAGTCTGATTTTATCAATTTTCAGTTTTCATGTGTATTGTTTAGGTCATCGAATACCTTTTGAGTTTCTACTGGTTATGAAACACTACTTCCTAATAAAGGAGACCCCCAAAAGAACACAGTATGATTGTGACTTCAGGAACTTTTGCTATTATAAAGTAGAAGAGAATTAGCCAAGTTCATAAATAACTGTAAAATAAGGCAGAATGTAATTAATGTCTTACAGAGCAACAAAGGGTATATTCTGAGAGAATGGAGAAATCACTTTCAGCTCTGAAAGTCAAAGAGCAAAGATTAGAGCTGAGTTGTATGTGCTAAAAAGAATGAAAATATCTGTGTAACTAGGAAAAGTGCTAGGTACTGGAGGGAAAAGGGAACATGTGGATTTTGAAAGATATTCAAACAAAGGTCATGGAGTGTTCAAATGTTTCCAGTTGACCAAAGATACTGTAGTCTGTAGAGCAGAAAAATTATTTGAAGGAGTAACAGAATTTTAAAAATAAATCTAACAATACTATCCAAGGTGTAGAGGAAGAGAGTAAACATTATTAGCAGTCATTCTAGCTTGGAGCCTTAGCAAACCTAGGTGTGCACTCATGTATCAACTGCTCTTTAGGTAAACATTTGTTTTATATCAGGGTAAATGAAACTTAAATGGTTCAACTCTATTGCCTGATGTCTCAGGGTGGTATCGAGGCAAAGGTTATCACAGCTAAAAGCCTGAATATATGGACCTTTTCTAGTTGGTAACTAAGTGGATTCTCTGCACTGCATTTTTCATGCATTTATTCAATATTTATTTCTTTTCTGCTCTGTCCCAGGCATGGAGGTAACAGTGAGGACAACAACATTGTTCTTTCTCTTATCAAGCAGCAAGGAGATGTTACGCAGGGTCACAGCATGCCAATGCCCCTAACTTTCTGAAAACTTTTTCCTAGCTCCTTATTTTAAACACAATAGTTACTTCAGAAGCCAAATTTCTGCTGAGAATACGATAATAAATACTTTCTGTCCTGTGCATTTGAGCAAGGCACTTTTAAAAAATGTTATGCCTTAATGCAAGGGAAACAAGTTGGAAGTTTGGTACTTTAGGGAGAATGTGTGCTAGCTTTATTTGAGACTTCATTCCTCACACAGTATAATTCTCTAATGGCACAGCGGGAAGTTCCTTTCTGTTGTTTTCACATATGCATCCCAAAACCAACTTTCTTTTCAAGATACTTATCAGGTAACTTGTAGATTGACAAATACATTAAACTTTTTAGGAAAATTTTTTCAAGTAGTCCTCATTTTAAAGCCAAGATTTTGAAATAAAGTGTACTATGAGTTGTTTTTCAAAAGTAATCCTTGGAAATGTTAGTTTCTTGATTACATCAGAATGCTTAACTGAATTTTACAATTTCTGAGCATGAGATTGGCATACAAATATCTTCCTTTTCATCTTTTTATTCAAGTAATAACAAAGATCATAATGAAACATTAATCCTGGGCCAAGTGATATTCTCACTTGTATGTTTGTATGGATCGCTTACTCTTTGGCTTATAAATGAACTACATAAGACAGGAGTTTCAGTACTGGTTATTAAAATTTTCTTCACAATCATCTCATCAAAAGCCGAGACTCCTAATGCCCTCCCCCAACATTTTGGGAGGCAATTTATTTGTGTGTTGTATGCGTGTGTGTATAATAAATGGATCATATTAAAAAATTTTGCCTATAATCCCAGCACTTTGGGTTTCCAAGTTGGGTAGATCACGAGGTCAGGAATTCAAGACCAGCCTGGCCAAGATGGTGAAGCCCCACCTCTACTAAAAATACAAAAAATTAGCCGGGCGTGGTGGCAGGCACCTGTAGTCCCAGCTACTCGGGAGGCTGAGGCAGGAGAATCGCTTGAACTCAGAGGGCAGAGGTTGCAGTGAGTCGAGATCACACCACTATAGTCTGGGCAACAGAGTGAGACTCCGTCTCAGAAAAAAAAAAAAAAAAAAAAAATTTACTCCACGGAAGTGGTATTTTGGAATGAATAAGGTTGAGAATGAGTATATAAAGTGGGAATCTCTAAGACTTAAGGAAAAAATATCTGTTTAAAATTCAGATTAGCAGTAAGGATGATAGTCATGTTTTCTGGTAGATTACCCAGAATTTTTTTAAAAATTATTCTTAGAGAACTTAAGAAGTTACATAAGAACAACAACTCTTTATGAAAATCTAGCATGCATTTTAGGATCCTGTTATCCACATGACATACACAATTTTCTTGCTTCTCAGGGGATATGCCATCATGTAAATTCAACCTACATGTAAAGTTGTTTTCTCAGGTTTGTCCATATGTGGCCTTGAACTTGAAATATGTTTTCATTTAGTTCGCCAAAAACTCTGCAATAATGAACACATTTCTAATGTGCTAAAGAAAATGGGCCCAAGTGGCCACTGAAATAGGCTCTTGAAAAAGGGGAAAATAATTAAGACTTAAATTTAGGAACATATTTAATTATTTACCAGACGATTAACTTGGTGGAATAACAGTGTTGTGAAGTTACAAATATTATGGTTGTTTGCTTATTTTCATAGAATCTGTGTCGTAGAAAAATACTGGACCAGGTATAAATTCAAATCGCTTTGCAATGTGAACTCTAAAACTATTTTTCTTTGAAATAGAGTTCCTCCTGAAATGATTAAATATGAATGAATTTTTCAGTTACCACATTTTTATGCTATTTTAGGTGTCAAAGGAGAAGAAAATATTTGACAACTTAGTCCAAATTTCTGTGAATAAAAATAATGTCCAAATGAAACATTTGCATTTCGACATTTTGCAATTATGTCATAGCATGACCTTCCTAGGAATAATACATATAAACAAACTTTCTTGCTATTCTCATTAGTACAATAGTAGTAGAAATCATTAATCAGGCCTTGATTCTAAAGTGCTTTAATCTCTAAAGGTAAGATACAAATTATTAATTCCTATCAAATAGCCTTAATTTGATTGTTTATATCTAAAAATGATTATTTTTAAAGTTTGCATTTTCTCTGTGGCAATTATAGTGAAATGAAACAATATATTGTTGCATTTTATTGTTTCAGAGAGATTAATCTTTTTAAAGAAAGGGCATTCCAGATATCAGAATTTTTTAATAATGTTTTTCTGCTTGTTTAAAGCCACTACACAGTAATATGACATTGGATTATCAGGGAAAGATGTCACAAAGCACTTAAGAATGTTGGATATAATTATTTTATAATATATTTCTAAATTAAGCATAAAGATGAACAAAAATAGTATGTTATTGGACAAACTATGGATTCAATAGTCTATTTCTCAAAAGTTCCTGTTTATATTATGATGAAATATTTTCTTTATTTTGATAAGGATCTAAAATTAGAGCACTAGTTTTAGTGTTCTGCATTTTTAAGTACCTCCAGAATGATATTAAACTTTATAAAAGAAGCTTTCCTATTTTAAAAAATAAATTGTTTTCCATTGATTTCTTTCCTTCATTATTTTAATTTTTTTCCTTGTCTTTTTTGGAGGGTGTATTTGGAGAGAATAGTTGAACAGACAAATTCCTAAATGACAATATGTCTTCAATTTATGACTATTTTCTTCAAGATAGATAGAAGGGAGATCTCATTTTGTTGCATTTTGCATTATTACTCTGTGCAGATGTTGTGCTTTTTGCATGTCGAAGGTTCATGGCAATCTTGCATTGAGCAAGTCTGTTGGCACTATTTTTCCAATAGCATGTGCTCACTTTGGGTACCTTTGTTACATTTTGGTAATTCTTGCAGTATTTCAGTCTTTTCCTTATTATTATATCTGTTATGGTAATTTGCGATCAGTGACTTTTGATCTTACTACTGTAACCATTTTGAGGCACCACAAACTGCACTCAAGAGAGTGAACTTAATTACTTGTCAAAATGAGCAGTCAGAAATATAGCGTGTGTTCTTACTGCTCCACCAGCCCGTCCTTCCTTGTCTCTTTCCCTGTCTTCAGGCCTCTTTATTCCCTGAGGCACAACAATATTGAAATTAGTCCAGTTAATAACCTACAGCATCTCTAAGTGTTCAAGTAAAAAAAGAAAAGAGTCACGTGTCCCTAATCTGAAATCAAAAGCTAGAAATAATGAAGCTTAGTGAGGAAAGCAGGTTGAAATGCACTAAAAGCCAGATTTCAGGTCCCTTGTGCCAGTTAGCCAAGTTGCAAATTCAAAAGAAGGTTCTTGAAGACAATTGAAAGTGCTCCTTCAGTGAACACACGAATGATAAGAAAATACAATAGCCTTCTTGCTGATATGGAGAAAGTTTTAGTGGTCGGGAGAGAAGATCAAACCGGCCACGACATTCCCATAAATTAAAACCTAATCCAGGCAAGGCCTTAACTCTCTTTAATTCTATGAAGTCCAAGAGAAGTGAGGAAGCTGCAAAAGATAAGTTTGAGCTAGCAGAGGTTGGTTTATGAGGTTTAAGAACAGAAGCCATCTCCATACAATAAAAGTGTAAGGTGAAGCAGGAAGTACTGATGTAGAAGCGGCAGTAAGTTTTCCAGAAGGTCTAGCTAAGATAATTGATGAAGCTGGCTACAATAAACTTCTGTTTAGATCAGATATGTGTGGATCTTGGCATGATTCACTGGACTATTGTAGTTTTTCTGTATGCCGCTATGGTGAATACTCAATGATGATGATGACCAGTGTATTTCCAACATGGTGTGTTTGTAATAGTCTGTAATTTATCTCAAATTTTGTATTTTTAGTATCTTAGTAGGAATTTTGGGGGGCATTTTAATGAATTTCAGAACGTCAAATACCAAAAACACAAATTAGCTGTTGGTTGATAACTTATAGGTATTTTTCTATACAGCATGCAATTTAACATATCATTGAGCTAAAATTATTGTGTGCTGTTCAATCATGTTCTGAAGGCTACATGTTGTTTTACTTAAAAGCCTTTTTATAAAGTTAGTGCACTTTCTTAACTGTAGCCCTTTACCCATTTGGAAATTATACACATTTACTCTAATAGATTGTTATTAAAAATTACTACCCTACAACCTTTCTGTTATCAATACTTTTTCAATCTAAAGCACTTGCAGCCGCCTCACTAAAATGATTACCATTGGCAATTTCCTCTTTATATGTGTAAAAAATTTTAAATTTCTGTCAGAAGGAATGAAGTTACCTCTGAGAATTGGTATTTTAGACCTAAGGCAATGTTTCATGAATTTTGCTTGAAAACAGATACTCACTGCCAAGATAAAAATGGTTTGCCATAGGGAATATTGTGCAGTTTTCAGAGTCATTCTTATTTAATTCTTTCTATTTGTGCAAGGAATTATATCCATTCCAATGAAAATGGCATTCTTTTACCACTGAAATTATATTTTCAATAGTATCAACAGGAAACTAGTAAATTCCAGGTCTTTCACCATACCACAAATTAGTTCTTTGTTCTCTATCATTTAAAAATTTTTCATCTTTATCTAATTCAGTTTGGTGTTTGTGTAATTTAATTGCTTCACTTCTTTTTCTATCATTTTAAGTTCCCTTGTATTATTACCCTCTTCCATCCAAAGGGAGACTGTGTTAATACCAGCTATGTATTCTTAAATAATTTTTCCTTAATATTTGTAATTATAACATACATAGACACCTATGTGTAATACTTATGCAAATAAAAACTGTGGATTATTTTGTCCTCCATTTTACAATCTCTAATTTTCTCACTCAAAAAATACCTCATACAAATGTAGTTAAGTGAATTGGCGTTTTTCCTTTTAATAGCGTATATATATAGCTGATATATATATATATATATATAACTGATATATATATATAGCTGATATATATATATATAGCTGATATATATATATATATAGTGATATATAGTGGATGTATCATGTTTTATTACTTCCCTTCTTGATTACAAATTACCTTTCTTCTAGTTTTTTTTCTACTCTAAGTTATACTAACCTAAATATTTCCATATGGTTACTTTATTCTTGTTCGTTAGCATTACTTCCAAGTTTTTAACACAATATTTGGGTTTAAATGATAAAACAGAGAATTCAGGTAATTATTCAGATCACTTATGCAAACTGTTTCAATTAGATAAATTATTTAGTGCTTATTTCTCATATTTTTAATGCTGTAGAATCTTAAACTTTTTTGTGTGTATCACAATGTAGAACAGAGATATACTTAGTGTGTATCATATGACATATGATATGATTTTGAAATAAACACAACAAGCTTATTTCAAACCTAAAACTTTAATAAGTATTGAGTAATTACCAGAGGACAATTAGTTCAGAGCTGTCTACATTGCTCACTCATGGGATTTAATCCAGTGGACAATTTTGTTGTTGTTTTGAGACTGGATCTTGCTCTGTTGCCCAGGCTGGAGTGCGGTGGTGCAGTCACAGCTCACTGCTGCCTCAACTGCCCAGGCTCAAGTGATTCTCCTATCTCAACCACCCCAGTAGCTGGGACTATAGGTGCGTGCCACCACACTATGTTTTTTTTTTTTTTTTTTAATTATTTGTAGAGATGGGGTCTCATCATTTTGCCCAGGCTGGTCTTGAACTCCTAGACACAAGTGATCCTCCTGTCTTGGCCTCCCTAAGTGCTGGGATTATAGGCATGAGCCACGATGCCCAGCCCCATTTTTAAACTAACTTTCTCTGTGGACCCATAGTCTCAAAATCCTGGTAATATAATTCCATTCTCTATAGACCTCCAGTACTCTAGTTGAAATTTCTCCGTAACAAAATTGGGGCTATCTGCCTTTCATTTTATATCCCTAGCCTGTTTTTAATAGCACTCTTTACCCAGTGGCTGTACAAATTAATGGCTAAACTGAGAAACATTCAAATATAAACTGGAGTAGGTAACTTACTATTTACTCACCATTTTCTTAATAATGATTGCTACATAATTTAATATTTTTGGCATAAGAGTATGTCTATGAATTGATTAAACTAACTTTGGCCTCTGATAATGAGAAGGGCAAATGGATTTCATAGAAAAAAACCTTATGAGTTAACAAAAGCAGAAGAGAAAACATGATTATTAATATTATTAAGAAAACAATTGACAAAAGCATACATTTATCTGCTTGTCTTTTCTAAATGCAATAAAAATGAGAGTTAAAAAAAAACAAAAACATACAAAAAGACAAGAAGAAACTAATGAGAAATAGCAACAAATTGGAAAGACAGCAGGTAAAATTATCAATCAATGCAGACATTTTCAGACATGTACAGTCACCAAATATTTAACTCTGGTGTACCTTTCTTTGAAAGCTATTGGAGAATGTGTATCTAGTAAATGAAAGACATAAAACAAAGAAAAGAAAGACATGACTTTCAGGATATAAGAGACTCTCATGTGATGCACATAAACAACCAAAATTTTGTTTCAAGATGAAAGTTGCATATCAGACTCAGAAAAGTCCTGGTCCAGATCAGAGGGGGAGTTTGGGAGATATGAAAAAGGAGCTCTTTAGAAGAAAAATGGCTTTGATAGATCATATGATGTATAAGCATCTGGAATATAATTTTGTGTTTAACTGATACAGCATTTATAAAGAATTAAAGACAGGTACATAGAAAATAAAGCAAGTGAAAAAATAGTTTTTAATTACAGGAATCACAAAAATACAAGAAAGTAAACAAAATCATAGTGCAGTATTTATCTCTGCAATGAACAATAAAAATTGACATATAAAAATACTGGAAGTATGCAAAAAGAACTATGGGTATTTAACTTAACATTGTCTAAAATTAATAAAGACCAGTGAGGTATGGGCACATTATATGTGAATATGAAGACTAACCCAGAAAAAATTACCTTAAAATTTGAAAAACATACTTTTGCAGAGCAGGAGTTTTTGTTTTGAGGGGAAGGAGTGGGACATTAGTGAATGATAGTTTTTTGTAAGGGATTTCTAATAATATACACTTTTGGAAAAACACTATAAGCACGTATCACATTGATAAAAGTAAGCATTAATTTAAATAATGGCTGGTGATAGAATATACATTTTTCTCCTAACAGTGCCTGAAAACAAAAATAGTAGTTATTAACAAATATGAAATGATTGATAAACATTTGCATATTTGAAAGTTAAAGAAGAGATTAAAAATCAATGTGTTACTCCCCAAATAATCTATTTTTCTTGACTCTTAAAACTTTTATTTCTTAGCTCTCCTCCTGTAACTGTTTTCTCACTAGTCTCGTAACCCTAATATAAAATTTTTTGGTTTTGTTTTTGGCTTTGATCATGCATTTTGGAAATTTTTACATTAAATTTTGTTGTTTTATATTTGCTCATGTTGTCTCCCCAGTGAGAATTCAAGTTTCTTCCTTTGTGTCTTCCTTTGTATCTCAGCCTATGTTAAATTTGTAGGTGGGGTTCATTCTATATTTACTATGTAGAATGTTTCCTGTTTCTTATGTAGCACATATCTGTGTTTGAATATAAGTCCACTGAAGCCAGAACATATTTTACAGCGTTTCCTGAGTACCAGGGGCGTCGTGGTAACTGTTAAACATTAACAAAACTCAATACACTGCAAAGTTGGTCTGGTGCCACATCACTGAAAGCAAACCTTTAGAAGCTTTCCACTCCATTAACCGTAGTCGAGTAGAACCTTTATTCATCAAATAAAAGCACGCTGAAAATAGATTACAGTTACAACACTTATGTACACAGGGGTACTATCATTCCATGTATCTACATTGCTGAAAAGTGGATCTACTACTCATAAAGAATCTATTAGATGACATGTTTCTAGTTCAGTAAAGTGAGATCTTCTTAGTCAACACGAACCTATTATTGTGGCACATTTCATGCTCGTTGAAAACAGATTGGTAACATGTAAAGAGTCTTTTATTAAATAGATTTTCAGTTCACTAAAAAAAAAACAGATTTACAGTTTAGGAACAACCCATTGCCTAATGTTTTCAGCTCACTGAAACAGATTTACAACTCAGAAACAACCCATTATCTAACATGTTTCCAGTTCACTGAAAACAGATTTACAACTCATACATAGCCCATTATCTAACATTGTTCCAGCTCACTGAGTATTGATTTAGAATTCATAAACAGCCCATTATCTGACAAATTTTCAGCTCACTGAACAGATTTGCAAATCATAAACAACCTATTGCCTACTGCATTTCCAGCTCACTGTAAGTAGATTTATAGTACATAAACAACCTATTATCTCACATGTTCCAGTTCACTGAAGATTCATACAGAACTTGCAAAGAACACCAAAGGGTCAAGGTTCCACCTTGGACAGAAAATACATAAATAAATAAATAAATAAATAAATAAATAAATAAATAAATAAATAAATGTAGACATATTGCGTTAAAAACATTTGATCCTAATGTACTGTCATATCAATAGACATAACAGAGTTTTATCATCATTTTCAAACTTAAAAGAAAAAAATTGGAGAAATTAAATGTGGGAAAACTAGTTTTGTGGATTTTAACAAATATTTATGTTATTTTTGGAAATTCAGGATATGAAAATAAAATTATTAAAAATGATTATTGTTTATAAATAATGTTGCATTTTTACAACCTTATTGCCAAAGATTGTTTAATTGTTATCCTGTTGCAGTATATAAAGCCATTAGAAAACATGAACTTTTTTGAATGGCTAATATATCAACTTTTGTTAGAAATTGTTAAAACAAATTAACAGAAAAACTTCCTTTTGTATATAATTTGACATTAAATGTGTTTACTGGGCATTGATTATTTTTATATTATCAATGTGAAAAGACCACATTTTTCCTTCAAAGTATCCAGAAGCTAAACCTTTCTTTTAAACTTTTTATTCTAATTTTTCATTGCTATTTTATTCGATGTTAACCAACTGAAATTTGTAAAGACACAATAAAAATGTTTTACTTAAAATAGTATGGGTTTAAGTGTAAAAAACTAAATTTTGAATAATTTATAAGTACATATTAACTTACGAATGTGTGATGTTACTTCTAAAATGTTTTATTATGGAAGTTTTCAAATAAGCACAAAAGTAAAGAAATAAGTTCTGTTAATCCTTGGGCCCATGGATCAGTTTCAATTAGCATTGACATGCAGCCAATTTTGCTCATCTGTTCAATCTCCCACCCCCAACACATACATACACTGTACCATCGGGTTACTTCGAAACAAGTTCCAGGCAACATGCTATTACATCAGTAAATAGTTCAACATTATGGTAAGAGATAAAGGCTCTTTTGTTTTTAATGTAATCACAGTGATATATCATGAGTACATTAAAATAACACCTCAATAGATATAATTTAATTTCTAGCTTACTGATGATTCCATAATGTTGTGTGTATATATATATATAAAATATGTATATATAATATGTATATATGTATATATATAAAATATGTATATATAATATGTATATATATATATATATATATATGAAATATCTATCCATCCATCCATCCAGCCCTCTTATTTTTTTCTCTTTATTTCCAGTACTGGCCTATCGTTCACCCATATTTGCTAGGTAGAATAATCATTCAATGTATGATCTAAAATATTATTCAATGTATATATCTAAAGATTTACTCAGGTCTTAGGATACGAAGTGGTGAGAAAATCAGTGAGTTTCTGGACCTCTCCTTTCTCTTTTCTCATCAATAGGGCGGTTATGATAATTTTCAGTCTATGGAAAAGCATGTTTTCTACCAAACTGCCTACTTCCCTATATTATGAAGTACAGTTTCCTTTAATTATGAAATAAAGCAATCAAATATTTTTTTTTTACTTTTATGTTTCAAGATACATAACTTTACCAAAAGGGTTGTGTATGTGTGTTCCTGAGAAAACACTCATGTATATATATCGCATTGGCATAAGTGCCTATCAGTACTATTATATTTCACAGGATAAAATCATTTTGAGGTATATATAGAAGCTCTGTAAAATATTGGGAACTTATAACAAGAGAAGGAAAATATGACCACTTTTAACTTAGTCTGTTTTGTGATATATTGATGAAATTTATTATCTTGTTTGTGATTATGCTATTGTCAATTTTTGTTTTAAATTGACCCTAGTTAGCTATTACAAGACCATTTAGTTTGCCATTTCTCTCAAATTTACATGCTTTTGTGGTTTTGTCAGTAACATTTGCTTTTTTAACTTTCTGCTTCTCTAACTTTTAGTCTTTCTTTTTCATACATTTTATCACTATAGTTGTTAAAAGTTATTGAAAACTCCCCGAAAGTGAACCCCAAAAAACTTTTCTTTTGAATGAATCAGGCAAATAGTCCAAGGAGATACACAGACATACACTTACACATCTAATACAAGCATAAAAATCAGAAGTAGTCCACAAAATTACAAATGGTTTAAAAGCAGTCGTTTTGACAAAGCAATAATCAGAAAGAGGAAAGAAGAAAGAAGTAGAATTTTTCTGCATCAGGTCATATCTGGTTGATGTGATAACAAAGGTATTTTTCTTTAAAGAAAATTTAGCAATGCCTTTGGGGAAAAAAAGCAAAACAAATCTCTTCCTTTAGTGCTTTCCCTGCATAATCAATCATACTTACAATAATATACATTATGATTTTCTCAGTGATTTTTTTTAAAATTGTAAAGACAGTGTCCTGAAATAGTGCCAAAGTAATGTGCAATCACCGTTTTGTTAGAATCAGTACATCTCTTTAAAATAAGACAAAAATGTCGAGTTTCTATGTCTCATTATAATATATTGTCACAAAACCTGCCAAGATGTTTTTACATTACAGAATCTGTTAGCAGATTTCCAGTTTTAATGGCAGCCCTGAGCTTCTGGTGACAATGCTGAGGACAATTCTGAAATCACTGAGAAGTGGGCAAAAGAAAAAACATGATTAATTCTCTATTTGTGGTCTGACATAGATGGACTCATCTTCTCAGAATTACTATAATATGGCATTTGTTGAATCCCCTATGTACCACTTAAACCACTTGAATGTGTCTTGTTTCCTTTGGGAATTAAACTAGTAAAGAGATAAATGTATACTCTGCCTATTCTTTTTTTTTTTTTTTTTTTTTTTTTGAGACAGAGTCTCACCCTGTCGCCCAGGCTGGAGTGCAATGGTGCGATCTGGTCTCACTGCAATCTCCGCCTCCCGGGTTCACGCCATTCTCCTGCCTCAGCCTCCCGAGTAGCTGGGACTACAGGCACCCGTCACTACGCCAGGCTAATTTTTTGTATTTTCAGTAGAGACGGGGTTTCACCGTGTTAGCCAGGATGGTCTCGATCTCCTGACCTCGTGATCCACCCGCCTCGGCCTCCCAAAGTGCTGCGATTGCAGGTGTGAGCCACCGCACCCGGTGCCTATTCTTTTAATTAAGAAAGATGAAGTACTTTTAATAATCCAGGTACTTCTCTGTGCTCTGATGCAATACAGATAAATACAATTCAGTCTTGACATTCTTTGAGTTTCTCTTCCTGCACCTAGGAATGATTAATCTGGAAGGAAAGCACTATCTTAAATTCATGAATAACTGAAACAATAGAGTCACATCCAAAGGACAGAACCATTTACTTGCAAGTGAGATTCCAGTTATTGAGGTATTTTGCGTTATTGAGGTATTTGGGGTTATTAAGGTATTTTGATATTTTATATCTGTGACAATTATAAGAATCCAGAAAATTATTAGAGCAGGATAATTCAAAGTTCATTTGCTAGAAATTTAGGACATAAAATAGATGATTAACATCAAGGTTAATAAATGTAGAATTTGGAAGTCACCACGGTACTTTATAACAATGAGAATAATTTTTTAAAAAGCTTGTTTTACTGATGAATTGATAAATTTTAATTATTTCCTTATATAATAAGATTAAACATTTCTTGAGCATGTATTGCATGTTAAGCATACTTTGGTGGTCTAGAATTTGTACAATAGGAGATCCTTTTAGAGAGATAGGGCATATATATTCCAATTTTTAGAGAGCTAGGAGATATATATATATATATGAACCCATAAAAATTTCTCTTATTTAATCTCAGGACTACTGTGCCCACTTAGGAAACCTTGGGTGAAACTTATTTAATGATATCATTTGACAGTAATGATTATACTTACTGGTGTGTGGGAAAAAGCAAAGCTGTGGCAGCAGTATTTCACATGACAAACTAGCATAGAGTTGAGTTAACAACATGGAGAACAGATGTTTCTTTATGATAGTAAGAGACCCTTTGCAATAAGTTTCAGATGTCAAATAAATCCATTTTTGCTTAGCATCCCTTCTCGTCTCTTATGAGTAAGCATAATTTCTCTTAAACATATGGCCAAAAATGAAATAAGCCTGGGAAATCCCATTTATAGCGTCAGTCTGTGTTATTGGGGAAAAAAAATCTTCTGAATTAGTAATAAAACCCATCTGTTCCCACTTAGAGGAAAATGCCTCACACTGATGAAGTGAGACTAATATTCAGCATTTTAAAACGTGTACAGGAAAATTAAAATGAAATGGTTTCTTTTTTTAAGAAGATGTCAGACCCATTTATTCACTTTGATCAATCTTCAAATTTTGATTACTGACAGTCTTTAAAATATCTCATAAAGAACAATGCCTTTTCCCTTACATACATATTAATTCTCATAACACATACTAAATACCAAGATATTTCTTATTTTTAGAAATTATTCATCTTTGTTAATGTCATAATTTGCTCATAATAGTAAGATATTTTCAATCACAATTGTTGTCTCCTCAGATTTTTCATAGTCCTTCTGATTATAACAGCAATCCAGATGCACTGAAGAAAAGTGTAACAATCCAGAAAAGCATAGTAAAGAAAATTAAACACTCATGATCTCATCACCTAGATTCCCTGCTGTTAACATTTTGGTTTGTTTCTTTTCAGTATCGTTTTGACATTTCATTTTTCTCAAAATTGTGTATACTTATAGTTTTAAAATCAAGTAGTTCCATAAATTCCATAAAAATAGCAATTACTCATCCAGTATTTCCCTGTCCCCATTACTATTCCCCAAATGTAGTTAAACTCTGTCTTTTTTTTTTTTTTTTTTTTTTTTTTTTTTCTTGCTCTTGTCTCCCGGGCTGGAGTGCAGTGGCAGCATCTCGGCTCACTGCAACCTCCGCCTCCCAGGTTCAAGCGATTCTCCTGCCTCAGCCTCCCAAGTAGCTGAGATTACAGGTGCCTGCCACCACATGCAGCTAATTTTTGTATTTTTAGTAGAGACAGGGTATCACCATGTAAGCCAGGCTGGTCTCAAACTTCCGACCTCAGGTGATCCACCTGCCTCAGCCTCCCAAAGTTCTGGGATTACAGGCATGAGCCACCATGCCCAGCCATAGTTAAATTCTTTTAGTATGCTTCTTTAGCATATTTATCTCCATACATGTATATATAAATAAATAACATAAATTACCCCCATTTCTTTATAATATGATCACATATATTATGTTAGGCTTTTAAATATGAAAAAACTTGTTTTCTTACATAGCTTGCAGACTTTACAGCCCAATACCTATTTTCTACCATATCACCATATTTAATTCCATAGTCACTCTTTACGTTATTGTTATCATATAAATTTTAATGATTGTTAAACTAGTATATGATGCCTATTTTTCCTTTTTCATACAAGTTTCTAGTCTCCATGGATTTAACAATTATCTCTTTTTTTCTCCTTTGCTTATAGTACTTATCACTACTGTACCAATGTATTCCCTTAAGAGATATGTATATCTCCTCTCAGTCCTTATCCTGAAATATTCAAGGGAGTAAACTTTTGCAACTTATCATTCCTGAAAAGTATCTATTTCCTATCTTTTTATCTTATTGTTGTATAGTCTGGGAGGTTTCCTCAAATTTATCTTCCATCATTCTATTGATTTTGAACTTTCTGTTACTGTATTTTAATTTCTTAGGACTCTTTTGAGGATATTCCATATAGCATCCTATGTTTGTTTTATAATGTTAAATGTTTCCTATATCCTCTCTATTGTCTTGATGTTGCTTATTAACATTTAATTCTTTTGGTCTGGGTCTTTCCTGTTGGAGATATTCCTCAAATGTATGGTGCTACTTAGCTTTCTTAGATTTTGTTAATATCTAGGGGTTGAAATTAAGATTTTTTTGTATTTATTTTAAAGTAATTTTAAGAATAGCTTTTGACACTTAAGCTTTGTATTATTATTTTCAACAATTTTTTAAGTAACATTTTTAACTGGTTTCAGTAATCTCACAAAGTAATCTACAACTATTTTTTTCCATTATCGAGATACTCTGATGTATTCATTTTTAGTTGGATTGGCATGTTTTCAACTAAATATGGTACTGGAACAATTTATTTTTGCTCCTGTATAAGTGACAATATTGTTAACTTTCTTTTGTACATTTCTGAAAGGAAACTTTCATGATTCTAAATTTTTTCTTTTCTAATCTTTGTCTCTCAAAACTCAGAAATTTATAACACAAATTTCTTCTAAAACTTGGTCTTATAGAGGGGTGTGAAGTCAGTGTGATTCTTCTCTTTGTATACAGCTTTAGTTTCCTGTCTTGAGCTCAGATGAGTATAGTCATTAAATATTAAAAATATCCAGAATATGTCTAAAAATGGGTATTCTCCCTAATTTTTCTGATAATATGCTAAGTTTTTTAAAACTTTTCTTGTGCAATATTTTCATTAGTTAGGTAGAGTCAAAAATTATATCTTTGATAACTGCCTTTATTCTAGTGTATTTAGGCATTTTATAATTCAGTAAGCATCTTCCATATTGTATTTTCACTTAAATATTTACCTTTGTGAATTTATCTAGATGTCTCAAATTTGTCTTTCCCATCAAGAATTCAATATTTGAAAATGACAACTGTTTTTTTTTCACTGTATCGATTATAGATTTTAATTTTGTACTTGCATTATTGGATTTCCTATATTTCCTTATCTGCAACATCTCCCGTTTAGTCTTAAATGTTACTTTTTTTACTGCTACTTTTTTAATAAAATCTTCTAAACTTATGTATTTTTTTATTCTATGAACTTTAAATATCAGGAAATTTTCTAATATATTGTCTTGTGCTTACCCATATTCAAGAAACATATTGTTTTCCTAAGCCTTTGAATGAAGTTCATCTTCCCTTTTTCTGAAGGTAATATGTTAGAACCATGTTATCTATCTTCCAGTGTTATTTCTACCCTGGAAGGCAAACCTGTTGTTTGACAGTAATCAAAGTATATCATTTGCTGTTGATTTCACTCAAAATGGCTTCCTCCAATCTTCAGCTCAGAAGTGGTGTGATGTATATGTCTCCTAATCTTATACTCAGTGTTTACGACTCCCTCATCTACTGCAACTATTCTAGGTCATGTGGTATTTTTTCCTAAAATCTGGTTCGATGGCGTTTTAGTTTTGTGAAATATACACTAAACTACAATCCTTTCTTTGCTTTCTTCCCTCTACCTATTCACCTTTTGGGTAACTGCATCTCCCTACACAAAATGAACTTCTGCCCATTCTTATATCCCAAACTTACTGCCAGATGGTTCAGGTGTTTCCTGGCATGTTTGAAGAAAAAGAACTGTTAAAGGCCATTCTGAAGAAAAGAGAATTAAGGTGCTCTTTTCAAAGTAATACTTGTACATGTACTTGTAGATGACTGTTTAGCAGTTAATACGGATTTACTATTTGGAAACTAGGTAAGAGACATGGGGTTAAGAAAACAATACATGCCATCTTTTACCTTAACATGTTTATTTTATTAGAGTTGCCCTGGCTAAATACTCTCACTGCTTGTTGTGTTTTGTAGTCTACATCTATCAACCTTGTAATTACTTTCAAGGGGAAATCTCTCTCACTACTGGGAGCGAGTTTTCCAATATTACTAGAATTTAGTGGTGGCAAGAATTTTCACTTTGTACTTCCCCTGAGATTTTTAAGTTGTTTCAGTGGGAGACACTTCACTGGGGATTTTCATCAGCTCCCATTTAAATAAAGTTCCTCAGTCAGGCCAATCTTTAAAATGATTTAACTCTCAGCCAGGCATGGTGGCTCATGCCTGTAATCCCAGCACTTTGGGAGGCCAAGTCAGGCAGATCACCTGAATTCAGGAGTTTGAGACCAACCTGGCCAACATGGTGAAACACCGTCTCTTCTAAAAATATAAAAATTAGCTGGCCATGGTGGCAGGAACCTGTAATCCCAGCTACTAGGGAGGCTGAGACAGGAGAATCGCTTGAACTCAGAAAGCAGAGGTTGCAGTGAGCCGAGATTGTGCCACTGCACTTCAGCCTAGGTGACAGAGTGAGACTCCTTCTCAAAAATAAATAAATCAATAAATAAAAATAAAAATAAAATGATTTAACTAACTTTCTGTCAGAGCCAGCTGAATTGCCTTCCTCTCTTTTAAATTTTCTGATTAACCTCTGCCTTTTTTTGTATTAGAAAAAGTAAAAAATTCAAATAAGTATCTAGAAATTAAATTTTTTTAAAAAACCTTTGTTTGCCAATACATTATTTTGGGAAAACTTTATATTTGCACTAAGAAAAGTGATCTCTTTCATGTAGCTTATTTTTAAAATATATATTTCTTTATGATCAGAAGTTGAATATAAAAGTATGTATTTCTCAAAATAGAGAAAATTTAAAGTTTCTTTACAAGTGCTTCAGTTATATTAGCTTCATTAAAGTTGATAGAGTAAATTGAATGACACGTTCCAAGGATTTATATTTTTAGCACAAAAATATAGTATGGATACATTAGCACAAATATACCTAATATTTATTGCCAAACTATAACCATCCAGGTGTATTATACTATCTTCTTAAGGAGTCAAAGAATGTAAAACTGGTTGAGAGATAAATGCATATCGCTTTTGCTATTGTCTTTATTGGTGAGCCCTAATTCTTATAGTTTGGTAGATTCACAGGATCTGGAGAGGAGGAATCAATGTGATTCTGATACTACAGGCAAGCATCCAAACTATGTGGTTTAAAGCTAAGTGTTATGGCATTATCATATAACAAAGAGGAAAATCAAGAAAGCAAACTTTAGCAGTGGATATTTGTCTTTTATCAAAGCTCTAAAGCAATTGTCCTGAGCTATTGAGAAAAAAGAAATTGTGATTTCCTAGATCTTTCAACTACAGAATTAGCCCCAATTCTTCCATTCAGTAGCATGCAGTCTGGGGGCAATTTGGAGAGAATATGGGATTGAATGAACGCTTCAACTTTTTTTTTCCCCTTGAAAGTGCTATTTGTAGGATATAATTGCCACTATCCAGATAAAGCATAATAGTGCTAGGGATGAAGAACAGAGAGAAGTCTGCATTTCAGAGCTTTAGAGAATGAAATGGACAGAAATTGATGGCCATTTGACTGTAGTAAGTGGAAGAAGGGGATATTTTATGTAACTCTTATTTCCACCTTGAATTAGGTAGGAAATCACTACTGGGATAGAGAATGCCAGAAGACAAACAGTATTGCGAATGTTATCTCGTGTAGTGTTGGCTACGTTGAATTTTATGTACCTAGAAAACACCTGTACTAAAGATATTTAAAAGATAATTTTAAATATTGGCCTGAATTTCAAAGGGTTGAGGAGGTCAAAGTCTAGAAATATAATCTGATCGGTTCTACCCCCCAAATATATTTTGGGTTAGTTTATTTCTCCCGCACCCCACTACCAGGATGCTTGTTTGGCCATTAATCATAATCTACATTCTCCAGCTCCTATCTTTAACTCTATAAATTGTGTTTCATACAACAGAGTGATACTCTGTGAGGGGTTATGTCACTTTTCTGCTTAAAGGCTCCACATTGCAATTAAATATAAAGTTATATGTCGTATTCTGTCTCTAAAGACCTTGCATCATCTGGCTCCTGGAATCTCACACGATTCCTATGCAGTTCTTGAGACTTGAAGCCCACTGGCTTTCTTTCCATTCTTCAAGCTGTCTTACTTCAGACTGTGGCATGTTTCATTTCCTGTACCTGGAAAGATCTTTTCCAGAGGTTACCCCTGAACCCGGCCCCACCCTCTATTCCTACTTATCAATGTTTTTCTTATCCTTTATATCTCAGTTTAAACATTACTTCTACAGAATGATCTGATCACCCCACCCCTCCTCACATTCTCCACAGTATTCCACAACTCAGTACCATGTTTATTTCATTGGCGACACTTAGAACAATGTGTAATTTTTTTTTTATTATCCTTTAAGTTCTAGGGTACATGTGCACAACATGCAGCTTTGTTACATACATATACATGTGCCATATTGGTGTGCTGCACCCATTAACTTGTCATCTACATTAGGTATTTCTCCTGATGCTATCCCTCCCCACTCCCCCAACCCCACGACAGGCCCCAGTGTGTGACGTTCCCCACCCTGTGTCCAAGTGTTCTCATTGTTCACTTCCCACGTATGAGTGAGAACATGCGGTGTTTGGTTTTCTGTCCTTGCAATAGTTTGCTCAGAATGACGGTTTCTAGCTTCATCCATGTCCCTATAAAGATAAGAATCCACTCTTTTTTATGGCTGCATAGTATTCCATGGCATATATGTGCCCCATTTTCTTAATCCGGTCGATCACTGATGGACGTTTGGGTTGGTTCCAAGTCTCTGCTATTGTAAATAGTGCTGCAATAAACATACGTGTGCATGTGTCTTTATAGCAGCATGATTTATAATCCTTTGGGTATATGCCCAGTAATGGGATGGCTGGGTCAAATGGTATTTCTAGTTCTAGATCCTTGAAGAATTGCCACACTGTCTTCCACAATGGTCGAACTAGTTTGCAGTCCCACCAACAGTGTAAAAGTGTTCATATTTCTATACATCCTCTCCAGTACCTGTTGTTTCCTGACTTTTTAATGATGGCCATTCTAACTGGTGTGAGATGGTATCTCATTGTGGTTTTGATTTGCATTTCTCTGATGGCCAGTGATGATGAGCAACAATGCGTAATTTTTAAAAAAGTATTTTCTTATTTGTAGTCTAACTTGTCCAGTAGACTAAATAGTTCATGGGGACAGGAGCCACATCTGACTTGTGCCCAGTGCCTGGTTAGACTGAATGCCCATATTCCCTGGGTGCCCAGGATAGCCCTGTTTCATGCCTGCTGATCTGATGATTGTTAATAACACCGTCTTCACTCCCAAAAATGTCTTGATTTGGATGATAAATTACATGTCAATTTATGTATGGTAAACACTCAATAACTATTTATTGAATAAGTAAAAAAATGTGAAACTGACACATAGATGTTATTAAAATATATAAAAAATAAGACAATTTGAAGTGCAGTGCTGTGGTTCACTGATGATATAAAGCATAAAGGGTTGGAAAGGCTATTTATTGCAGAACTCCTGTGTATATATGTGGGTGTTTAATAAAAAATATAATTTTTAAAAATATTAAATTATTTATAGACATTACGATTTCAAGTTTTTTTAAAGCATTTAAAGGCAGATTTAAAAAATAACTTTGCACACTTTTGATGAATATGGTGTGTTTTGATTTATTACTTCAGCATACTGCATTTAAATGCAGAGAAAAACTAGGGAATTATTTCATTTAATTGTGAAACATCTTCCCATTAGTGTTCAAAATCCCAGATTATATTTCTCTAGAGTATAACTTTGATTTAATCCTTTCATTTATCTGGAAAATATCAAGAAACATTGAGAAAGTAGTATTTCAATCTATATGTGTTTATATATGATATACAATATGAACACATACATATGTACATATACATATGTATAGGTATGTTTCATACCTGAAAAAGTACATATGTCTATTACACACATATATCACATATCATGTATGTATGTATTTGCTCATATACATTTATATATATATATCTATTTAGGAATGATGCTGAAAACTTTCATTTTGTTTAGATTAAATAAAATACTCAAAGAGAAATAGTTGCTTTTATTTCAACCTTAAAAAGCTAGCAGTTTGTGTTTAAAAGATAACTAACATTTAAAAATATGAATGCTATATGTGCACTTTATGTATAGAAGAAATGAGGCTGGAGTAGAGGAGGCAGCTGGATATAAAAAAGTGCATAGACTCTGGCATCAAAGAGACCTCACTTTGAATCTGGGTTTTGCCAAGTGTGTTATCTTAGAAAAGTCATCTAACTCCCTGACCTTCAATTTTTTCACCCACTAAGTTAATAGTACCTAGTAAAACATGAAATTAGAAGGATGGGAAATGATCTACATACCACCAGTAGCACATTGCTATGCAATCGTTAAGAACTCTAAATTTAACTTCTCTCTTTAGTGTTCAAACATGCAGTGATCAGGTCTACCTGCCAGGTTTTTAATGGATGTTCACAGACCCAAGTACTTTCCTAGAAGGATTATCATGATAAGCTTAAATGCCTGTCCTATGAGAACTATCCGGGGGGAAAAGAAACAATTAGTGGATGAGAGATAGCTTCAAAATCAACGGAGCTGACATATAGGAGGAGTTGATTTCTCTATTGGCCTATTTGGGAGTATGAAATTACGAGAATTGAGCTTTGAGTATTGTATAAAGAAATTAGGAATTATTACATAGCAGACAGACCTTAATGACTGCTTGGAGTCTATCTAAAGTCTAAAAGTTATATAATTATAAATAGTATACAATAAGGTACATAATACAAGAAACTATAACAAGGAGTAGGAAAAATAACAGCAGAATTTTACTAGGTTTCAAGAATTAGGACAAATGATTGATGAATGTCCTGAAAATGGTAAGGAATTTTGAAATCAAGAATATTGGCAAGGCTGGGCACGGTGACTCACGCCTGTAATCCCAGCACTTTGGGAGGCCAAGGCGGGCAGATCACGAGGTCAGGAGATCGAGACCATCCTGGCTAACATGGTGAAACCCCGTCTCTGCTAAAAACACAAAAAATTAGCCAGGCGTGGTGGTGGGTGC
The DNA here is from genome assembly GCF_009828535.3 of Hylobates moloch. Lineage (NCBI taxonomy): Eukaryota > Metazoa > Chordata > Mammalia > Primates > Hylobatidae > Hylobates > Hylobates moloch. The sequence goes on from NW_026652299.1 coordinate 11,150,774, forward strand.
CTGTAGTCCCAGCTACTCGGGAGGCTGAGGCAGGAGAATGGCGTGAACCCGGGAGGCGGAGCTTGCAGTGAGCCGAGATCGTGCCACTGCATGCCAGCCTGGGCGACAGAGCAAGACTCCGTCTCAAAAACAAAAACAAAACAAAAAGAATATTGGCAAAGGGTTAGTATAGAAATATGAGGAATATAGAAAGAAAGAGCATAATTTCTTACTCAGAGAGAGTAGAAGGCCAACTGAATACATTAAAAAATCTAAAGTGAACAGACAAGAAGTTAATAAACTTCATGTCTAACGGTAACAATCATTTTAGTAAAGTGGAAAGCTCATTATATAGTCAGCACTGTGCTATAATTAAGTAAAAATGACAGGATTCTTCTCACATATTCATATATAATAAATATACATTTATAAACCTCACTGTAACTTTTTAAAGTTACTGAAGAATTACATATTGCTAATATCACTGAATGTTATAAATATTGACCTTCAAAACATTTTATGTCAGAGGCACAATCAGAACAAAATGAAATGGGCATTGAAGAAAACTGCAAATGGTAAAATCCAAATTAGACCGAAAAAAGGCTTCTTGATTAAAATAAGGTCTGCAAATTGTGACCTGGGAAAACTGACCTTGGTAGAAATAATGGCTACATATAAAATAATGTATATAATTAGAAAAAGTGGAAATCCAAGAGGTAGTTAAGAGGGAGATTTTATGTTTAATGGTTTGAACAATTCATTAATATTTTAGATTTTTTAAATCAAAAAATGCAAAGAATGTAGGTACTTAGATCAGAAAAAATAATATATATTTAGATTAGAAATCAAATACTAAGGCAAATGAATAAGGAGTACTTGTACTGATCGATTGCTTTAGAATCTCTGTAAATACTCACACACCCATTTTACTGTGGCAAAGAGCATAGGGTCATATACCAAGACAGGGAAGTTTGCACCATGTAGTCCTATGTTTGTTAAAAATTCAATAGGCTGGGCATGGTGGCTCATACCTGTGATCCCAGCTTTTTGGGAGGCTGAATTGGGCAGATGGATTGAGCCCAGGAATTTGGCTCATACCTGTGATCCCAGCTTTTTGGGAGGCTGAATTGGGCAGATGGATTGAGCCCAGGAATTTGAGACCTGCCTGGGCAACATAATGAGAACCAGTTTCTACAAAAATAAAAAAATAAATAAATAAATACAAAAATTAGCCAGGAATGGTGACACATGTCTAGAGTCCAGCAACTTGGGAGACTGAGGTGGGAGGATTGTGTGAGTCAAGAGGTTGAGGCTGCAGTGAATGAACATAGTGCCACTCCCTCTGGCTTAGGTGACAGAGGAAGACACTGTCTCAAAAAAAAAAAAAGATTGATGCTATTATGTGTCCTTTTGAGAATCAAATATTAACATAAAGCCATAAGAATAGCTTTTATTTTGATACTCATATCTGTCCAATGTAAGGACAATATATATCTTCTTATATATTTATATTAATAGATATACATTCATAGCAAAGTAAACTACTGGCTGATTATATAATCAAGTGTGTACAGCAGGACCCTGGCACTCAGTTCTGTGACTGTTGCTGTCTTTTTAAGAAAGCTCAAATGCCTTTGAAATAAGTAATAGCAGGAGACCAAACAGCTGGGGAGTCAGCACGCAGAGCGAAAAAGAGCAAAGCTGCAAAATGAGTTTACAAATGTTGCTAGAGTAACTGAGAAAAAGTTGCTGAGATGTTCAAGATTCAATGCACTCTACTAAATACAAGTCCTTTGAAAAATGTGTACAGACTTTTCAACATTATTTTGGACATATATCTTCCACCTCCCACCTTTCCCACTGTTTTCTCTGAGATGTAATATAAAGCTATTGAGTAAATATGATTCATAATCTCTAGGTTACTAGATTGGAGAAAAATGGAACACACAGTATGTTATGTTTGAATGTACTCAATATGCATGAACATTGCACCATTGAAATAGTGATTACGTACATTCAAGTTGAATAGGTAACAAAATTGTTGGATTTTGATGAATTTCTTTTGAGGAGATAAAACTCCAAGGCTACTACATTTTACACAAAATAGAAGCAAATTGTTTTGTTTTCCATTTTAAACAAGCAGGAGGGTTTCTAAGGCCTCAGTGGGTTACCTTTGTTCACATCAGCTTGCCATTATATTTTTAAAATTCACATTTTAATGGTGATCATATAATTAACGTAGTAACCGCCAACAATCAGATTACATTCTTGTTCTGTCATTTAAATGTTACTCATTATAAGAATAAAAGCAACTTTTAAACAGCTTGTTTATTCTATTTTTCAAAACAAGAATTTTTTCGCTGTCTTTCCTAGTACCTTCTGAAGAGGCAGTGATCAATACATCTTTTTTATTGATGGAAATATAAACAATGAAGTGTAGACAGAAAGCGAATTTTGTGATATGGTTGTCTTCTAAATAGCAACAGCTATTGAAAAAAAAAACACTCAAAGAGGAAAAAGTTTGTGATATTAGCTCATTATAAGGACAATATTAAGGAAAGGTGTCCTGGGTATATATACATTTTTTTCTATATTTAAGAAAAAAGGGCACACTTTCATTTATTTTATAATCAGAATTGTAAACTATGGCTGCATGATAGGCCTTAATTAAATCTGAAATTTATTCTTTGAAATTGAGGTACATAAAACTCTATATGCATATTGCATCACATAAAACACGTGTTCACAACCACTTTAAAACATTTTCATCACAAGACGGAATATAGAGTAGAAATAATGCATTTTTGTGTTTGTATATATGTGCATATGAACAGAGAGTCACAAAAGATATTAGGCGAATGTTTAAGAAATATTCTTAGTCCGTTTTCTTTCCGTTTTCGTTTTCATTTTTTTTTTTTTTCTTTTTTGAGACAGAGTCTTGCTCTGTCACCCAGGCTGGAGTGCAGTAGCGCGATCTCCGCTCACTGCAAGTTCCACCTGCTGGGTTCAAGCCATTCTCCTGCCTCAGCCTCCCAAGTAGCTGGGACTACAGGCGCCCGCCACCACGCCCAGCTAATTTTTTTGCGTATTTTAGTAGAGACGGGGTTTCACCGTGTTAGACCAGCTAGCATGGTCTGTATCTCCTGATCTCGTGATCCGCCCGCCTTGGCCTCCCAAAGTGCTGGGATTACAGGCGTGAGCCACCGCGCCCGGCCTCTTAGTCCCTTTCCTATGTGAGATGTACTGGGGTAGATTTTATCACTCTTTCATCTCAGTAGGTGCTGATAATTCAGGTTTCTCTTCCACATTATCATAACCCATATGAACGCCAGGACCCCATCCTTCTTTACTTTGGAACCTAAAAGTATCTTGGGACATTGTAGTTAGATGCCCCTGAAGGAAGTTCAAATGGGGCTCACCAAAATCTCAGGAGACGCGCTCGACGTTTTCTGGATGAAGCATAGGCGTGTAGCGGTGGAATGAGCTGAACAGATGAAGTAGCTCCTCGGCACAGGCTAAGTGGAACGCTCCCTTGAATAGTTAGGGAATGTCTGCAGATGTTAACTCTGTCTTCAGTTAGCAATTTGGCACTGACAACAAATGGGAAAGAAGAGTGGGGCAGATTCTCAATGATAACTCTGGTCCACTGAGATGCACAGCCCTTATCACCAGCCCCAGAAATCTCTTTGAAGGTCCAGGTCACTCACCTCGTTTGTCGGAATCATCAATGGTTATCTGAGTATCTGTGAGGATTTTGGCTAATCTAGATCATCTTCAGTTTTCTTCCAAATCTATTGTTCTGATACATGTGTAATTTGCTACATTGTTCTGGATTCTTGAATGATTTTTTTTTTCCCCTTAAATAAGCCTATTTTATCCACTGTCTTAGGTTTGGCCTTTAGAAATATTATTTCCATTTTTAGATTCCAGAGCCTATTTTTAAAAGTAAAAACAAGTGGTAACTGTTTCTCTCAATAAATATCTTTATTCTCTATGTGGTCATATGCACGCCTTTGACAAACAGAAAAAAGTCGCTTACCAGGAAATAAAGATGTGTTAATCTTTTATGCCTCACCTCACTACATAGGCACCATGCTTGGCACTGGAAATTTAGTGCAGAACAGGACACTGAAGGTCCTTTCCCTCATAGAGCATAAGGTTTAGTAAAACATAGGACACAGTGTAGGATTTTAGGAAGGTATATTTGAAGATCCTTAAAATAGTCTCAAGAGAGAAAGTCACAAGTTCCAGGTGTGATATTATCAAGGTAGTAAGGGAGCTTAATGCCTATTTTGGAAAACTTTAGAAATCTTAATTTCAGTGAGCTTATCCCTTGACAAACAGATGCTAAAAAAAAAATCTTTTCTATTATAAAGAGACTCATAATGAAACACCTAAAAGTAAAACCTTGTTATTCTAAAAATACGTTGATTTAGACTTTTGCCACAGTAAGAACCCTTACTCATTGCTATTGTTTATTAAAGAATAAAGCTTTTGATGAACTTGTGAAATCTTGGGTAAAGCTAATTTCCCTTTATACTATCAGTCATTGTTCTAAGGTTTAAATTTCATAAAAAGAGCAGCCGTCTGCAAAAGGCTTTGCTACTTAGATTGCAGTTTTAATATTCATTTGAGCCCAGCAATTTTTGTGGAAACCATAGATGACAAATTATAATTTTGTCTTTTATGTGGAGCTTTATTGTGAAGACTCTTGAATGTTTCAAATTTAATATTAAAACAGCCTTGGTGAGTGACAATGCATGACTGTATATTGTATTAACAAAAGAAGTAACATCGAACACATGTTCTGTCCATAACATGTGACCCTAGTAATTCATGGTCACAGAAGCAGAAGATAATGTTACGGATCTGCAGAACAGCTGTTAAAAATTAATTTATTGTTTATTCATTCAACAAATACTAACTGAGCCTGTGTCAGTCTCTCTTATGGGCCTTATAAATCAGTGCACACCTCCCTAATTTTGGAGCTCACATTATAGTATGGGACTCGGATGATATATTGAATTAAATACATTAATCAGATGGTTATAGGTTTTTTTGAAGCAAAAGAAAACAGGACAAGGGAATAGTGTATGATGAAAGCAAATGATGCTATCAAGTAGGGTGACCAGTGAAATAATCTTTAACAATGTAGCATTTGAGTGGAAAACTCCAGGGTTTAAGGAAAGCTGGGGAATAAATGCTCCAGGAAGAACAGCAAGTACAGAGACTCTGAGGTAGTAGCACACTTGCAGAATCGAGGAAAAGCAAGTGGGCCAGTGTGGCTGGAGAGAGGTAGCAAGAGGAAGTGAGAGTTGCTTAGGTCAGAATGGTGACTGGGAGACAGACCATCTTGGGTCTTGACACAATGATTAGGACTTTGTTTTTATTCTAAATAACATTTGGAAGCTACTATATGCTTTGTAGCAGTAAAATAATTTCATGTTGTTTTAGAAGGATTATACTGTTTCTTGCATGGAGAAAAAGAGACTGAAGGAAAATAGAGTAGAAAAGGGAAATCTTTTAGACCTATCATAGCTCAAGCATCACCCTGCATAAATTTAAAAATGCAGCAAGTACTGTGCGGATACTGAAATCAGAAAGAATTTTTTAATTGACCTATTCGAATGAAGCTCATCAACTGTCAGTGACATTCCAATGAACCTGCATAATTATTCACGTAAAGCAAGCCTAAGATTTATATTACAGCTGAAGGTCTGGAGCAAGATGCGTTAGAATCTTTCAGTGTCTCAAGAGTGTTCAACAATGGTAAAAAAGAAAATACGTCTTGTAGTGTCTCAAGAATGTTCAACAATGGTCAAAAACATTCAAGATGAAAGATGATTGGTTTTTTTAATTAGTAATCATTGAAGTTCTATCCATAATATTTTCTACAAAGATTTTTTTGGAGTGGTACTTAAGGTAACTGAATTTTTTACATTGATTATCACAAAGCTTATATTGCTAGAAACTCTGTTGTGACTGTACAGTGTGATTTCTTGATGGAATAACACTCATTCCTTCTTTAAAGATGTAACCAAAATGCCTCTCAAGAATATATTGCTTCAAAGAGTTTATGACATGTTTCTGGCCTTCACAGCTTAGGAAAAGAATAATAAGCAACTGGCAAGAAATACTCCATTTTTTTTTCTCATTGGAGAAATTACTTATACATTGACCACAATGGTGAAATTTTATATTTATATAAATATGAAATATGAACTATATATAAATTATTCATATTTATATATGCATACATAATTTCATATTTATATGAAAATATAGTTCATATATACACATATATAATTTCATATGTATACATGTATATATGTAATTTCATATATATTTTTCATATATATGTGTGTGCGTGTATATACACTTATACACGCAAATACATATAAAATCATTTACCCATGACTTGTGGAGTACACCAGTGTTGATGCAAGCCTAATCTCCAGTCATCATTGGAAAGATATCCCTTATGTCATACATAGCCAGTGTGGCAGACAATAAGTTACTTCAATTCATTCATTTAACCAAACATACCTTTATTTAGGAAAAACCAATCAGACATTGACTATCTTTGAAGTATAGAGTTAGTTGCTAGAAATGTCATATTTTCCATCCTCAGAGAGTTTAATCTTTTTAAACATCACCATGTGCCATCCTCTATTTTAGATAGCACCCACTAGATTATCATTCATGGGGTTTAAATCCCAGCCTTGCCACAGAATTACCTGAATTGTCTATGGCTCCTCTTTTTTAAATTGGGGATAAGAAAGTCACCTACTCATATGGTACTTGTGACGATTAAGTGATTTAGACCATGCTTCTCCAGAAATGCTGACCCATACTGGTAAACAAGTGGCATATAACAGTGCTTTATAGAGAACTAAAGTGACTCTCAGCACACATCATACCTCAGCTCACTGTGTCAGAGTTTTCTTGTACCTACATTAGAACATGATACTGAGGAATCAATTACTTACTGTAAAATTACAGAGGAAGTGGCAGAGAAAAACACTCTGTCATTAAATAGTTCAAGAATATCCACTACTAACTTTGGGATATTGTCATTATAATGTGTAACAAACTTTTTTAGGAATGTTTTAAAACTATAATATCATGCTGTAATTACATCACTTTATATGATCCAGGTATCTTTTTGGTTGCATTTATGACTTCTGTAGAAGAGTAAAGTCAGTGCTAATACCTTCATCGCGTACGACTGAGGATTCATTTAAATGTTTGATGTTAGAAGACTTTTGTAACCTACAACTTTAACATGGTCAAATTTTATTGACTCTCTGATTGATATTTCTTAAATTGGGTTTTTAGAGGGACCACTGAGAAGTAATGCTGGAATTTAAGCTGTTAAGGAACCACCTATTGAGCCATTCAAAAGCAGCTAAAGGGTGGAAGAGAGGGAAAACCTTTCCTTCCTTTTTATGGGACTGCAGCAGGTTCTGGTGTCTAGGATGGACCCGGTGTCTAGCAGTGGCACCTGGCACTAATTCCACACTAAACTGCCCAAGCAGTGAGAGAATTGGAGTGATATACAGTCAATTTAGGAAGAAAAATTGAACTCTAAAACAAAATTCATACAGAAGCAGAATGCTTTGGGGCCTAGCTTGAAAGCTGTTTGGCCTAACAGCTTATGTCACCTTCTAATGTATGAAAGTATACAGTAGATAGTTCTAAAGAAAAGTATCTAAACACATTCACAGAAAAATCAAAATTATGTATACCCCAAGACCTCCTCTTTGTGTGGACTATTGAAAGGAGACTTGGAGTTATTGAAATTACCAGTTATGTTGACGAAGGCATGAGCAGAAGATAAACCATGGAGTTAAGGATCCCATGTCAAATTTGGACTCTCATCCATTCCTCTGGTTAATAGAAATTTGTCCCTTAGTTCTTTCCAGGGTATCATTCCTTTGTTTCTATTGCTGGAGCTCAGTGCCATTTGATCCAAAAGTGATTTCTTGAAATTCTGCCCCTAGGGTGATCTATACTCACTCCATATTCACTTTGTATCTCTACGTTGAGTAAGAATTCTGCAACTTTGTAGTTGTTTATTAAAACTACAATTACAATGCAGCATTTCACTTTTTAGTCCAAAGCCATTAATGAAATAAACTCTCACTGGGACACATTCAAAGTTTATTTCTTATTTTCCCACAAGATATTTAGCTCTGTTTATTCCTCGGGCCATCTTCTCAATCTGGTGGTTTTAGACTTCAGCAAGCAACATCACAGCTATGTTGAGTCTTTTCCCACTGAAATAATAAAATGATTTTCCTCAAGGATATTGGAAAGGAGTAAGCCGTATCTGTGGGTAATGCATTTATTTCCCAGACTTCAAGGAACTTTAGCTTCTTAAACTGAAACTCATTAGAAAAATAATGTGTAATATTATTTGTTTTAGTGTAGCAATTATTTCTAATTGAACACGTATTCAATGCTATTCCCCGTATCTTTACTCTCTTTGGAATATTTTATAATAACATTATTATAAATGATGAAGGAGGATGTGGTATGCTTTTAAAATATGTAAGCACAATATAGTGACTGAGATACATATGAGCTGCTAAAGAATAGACAATGAGATTTAAGTTGTAACTTTACTACCTTACACCATGACTTATAGATAGAAAACCCACATTTTTAATGAATAATTAAATGCATTTTAATGAATAATTAAATGCATTTTCTATCTAAAAAGGAACAATATAATGGTAATCATACTTTTGTTTCCAAAGATGATCCTCAAGTTATTTTGGCCATGCTTTATACAGCACATTTAAGAAAGCATTGGCTGATGAATGTCTGCTGACCTCAAATTAATGTGTATTATTGAATTAATTGTGTAATGCAGGCCATGCTACTATACATAATCTACCATGAGTATTGATTCTTCCATGCTAAGGGTTAAAGAAGCTTTATACAAGAATCAATATTGAATTTTGCAGGTGTAATCTAGAGAAAATTTCTTAATTGTGAAAGACTATTTTTCAAAGTGGCTCACAAAGCTCCTAGTTTCATTTAATATATTGTCTCCAATAATCCTAGCTTAGTACCAGTTATTTGCAGAACACTAGCTGCCAGAGAGTGTAGCAGCCGACAGTGGGTCTGTGTTTATTTCAGTTTTGATAAAAGACTTGTGAACTGGAAATTTATGCTATCAACAGATCTCAAAGAAATGGCTAGGCTGGAAAGGTAGTGTAGATTATTAAGAACAACTTTAAATAGATCCAGAAAGAAAGGATTGGCTAAGATTTGCCCGATTGATGGTGTTCAACATGTTATTTCACTCAACTTCAGGAAGGAATCCTATTAAATTACCAATCAGGTGTCTTAACGGTCTTCTCTTAGATAAATATGTATATTCCAGAAAATAAAATGTACACTTCATCTTTCTTTACTTGCACCATATACTTGGCCATGGCTAGTAGGTAGCCCAACAAAGGTTCTTGCTGTTATAATAAAGAGCATGTTATATATAGTATATAGTATGTACTATATACTATATACTATATCATATAGGACATAAGACTCAGAGTACAGATGAACCAATGTACAATTCCAGCCAGTAGAAAGATATCCTTCTGAGACTGTCTTCACAATGAAGTTCAACTACCTCAGCTCCAAAGTCATTGCAGTCATAATCCAAGAAAAAGAATAATAACACTTATCTATCTATGTTATATCTAAATAAAACAGGATAATAAATGAATATAAAAATAACAAAAAAATAAGTAATTTTTTTTAACTTACAGCCCTAGTACTGAGAAACTGCTCATACACCAATCTCATTACCAATTTCTCTCTTCCTTTATAGGAAAACCTACAGGATTCACACATTATCCTTCTTGGCTATAATAAAAACATGCATCTTGTGTGTTTATCATATGCCACGCATTCTACTAAAAGCTTCACATAGCATTTAATCTTCACAGTAACTCTATGTGGTATATTTTCTACTATCCTTGTTTTACAGAGAGAAAAGTGAAGTTTCAACAGATGAAGCAGCTTATAGTCTCAAAATAGGAAATGATAACACTATAACTCAAAACTGACCCTTAAGCCTTATTTAATAGAATGATTTGAGATTTATAGAAAAATTGAGAAAATGGTACCGAGAGACTTCGTATATCTCATACGCAGTTTCCCCTATTACTAATATATTACTTTCATGCGTTTGTTACAATTGATGGACTGATATTGTAACATTTTTATTGACAAAAGTTCATAGTTTTCTTTGACTTCTTTAATTTTTACACAATGTACTTTTCTGTTGTTTTTGTTGTTTTAGGATTCCGTCCAGTATACAACATTACATTTAGTTGTCATGTCTCTTGGGATTCCTCCTGGCATGGCAGTTTCTCAGAATTTCCTTGTTTTTGATAGCTTAGACAGTTTTAAGGAGTAGTACTCAGGGGTGTTATATAATGTCCTTCAGCTAGGGTTGTCCGTTGTCTTTTTTTCTCATGCTAAGACTAGGGTTATTAATAATTGAGAGGAAGTGCCATTTTCATCATGTCATGTCAAATATGCATACCACCGACATAATTTGTAAGTATTAATATCATCTTTGATCACTTGGCTGAGGTAGTGTTTGCCAGGTTTCTCCACTGTAAAATTACTCTTTCCCTCATTCTTTGTTCTGCACACTTTGGAAGGAAGTCATTATTCACAGTCCACATCTAAGGAGTAAGGAGTTATGTTTCATCTCCCTGAGGGCAGAGTATTTATATCAATTATTCAGAATTCTTCTACATGGGAAATTTATCTCATTTTCTCCACTTATGAATTTATCATTTTTGTTATGGGGTATTGGAATATCAATTTATTGGACATATTATTATCCAATAATCATGTATGTTAGCTGTAAATTTATTATAGATATCCTTGATCAAGTTGAGGAAGTCCCTTCTGTACTTCTACTTTGCTGAGAGATTTTTATCATAAATGGGTGTTGGATTTTTATCAAATGTTTTCTCTGCATCTAAAGATATGATCATGTTTTTCCTTTATCAGTTAATGTGGGGGATTAATATGAATTGATTTTGAAATGTTGAGCCAGTCTTGTATTCCTGGAATAAATCCTACTTGGTTTTGGTGCGTAATTCTTTTTACGCACTGCTATATTTGATTTGCTAATATTTTGTTGGCAATTTTTGCATCTACGTTTATGAGAAATATTGGTCTGCAGTTTTCCTTATAATGTCTTTAAACAGTTTTGGTATTAGTTTAATGCTGGTCTGATGGAGTGGACTAGGAAGTAGTAAATAGTATTTTCTCCACTATTTTCTGGAAGACATTGTATAGAGTTGGTATCATTTGTTCTCTAATGTTTGATAGAATTCACCAGCGACACTCTTTGGGTCTGGTGCTTTCTTTCTCGGAAGATTATTGTTGATTCTGTTTCTTTAATACGTTATTGACATTTCCCTACATGAGTTGGGCAGTGTGTTTCTTTCAGGAAATTGATTCATTTCATCTTAGTTATCAAAATTTATAGGACTAAATATTTGTGTTCATAATATTCATTATTCTTTCAACGTCCATGGCAACAGCAGTGATTATCCCACTCTCATTTCTAATATCAAATAATTTGTGTCTTCTTGTCTCTTTAAAAAAATGAATCCACTATAAGTTTATCAATTTTATTTATCTTTTCAGATAGGTAGCTTTTGATATTGTTGATTTACTCTATTGTTTTCCTGTTTTTAATTTCATTGACTTCTGCTTCAATTTTTATTTCTTCCCTTCTGCTTTCCTTAGGATTAAATTGCTCTTCCTTCTCTGACTTTCTGAGGTAGAGTCTGAGATTATTGACTTTTGAGCTTTCTTGTTTTATAATATATGCATTTAATGCAATAAATTTTCCTCTAAGAGGGAACAGATTTCGTTGCATCCCACATATTTTGGTAAGTTATATTATTATTTTTACTCAGCTCTAAATATTTTTGAGCTTCTCTTGAGTCTTTTCCTTTGACTCGTGTTACTTAGTTGTGTGTTGTTTAATCTCCAAATATTTGAGGATTTCAGTTTCCTTTTGATTGGTGTTAGCATGATACATCTTTCTCCATCTCATTTAACCTATCTATGTTTTTATATTTAATGTGGGTTTCTACTTTTTTTGGGGGGGCGAAGTCTCACTCTGTCGCCCAGGATGGAGTGCAGTGATGAGATCTTGGCTTACTGCAAGCTCTGCCTCCTGGGTTCACGCCATTCTCCTGCCTAAGCCTCCTGAGTAGCTGGGACTACAGGCACCCGCCACCACACCCAGCTAATTTTTTGTATTTTTAGTAGAGATGGGGTTTCACCGTGTTAGCCAGGATGGTGTTGATCTCCTGACCTCGTGATCCACCCGCCTTGGCCTCCCAAAAGTGCTGGGATTACAGGTGTGAGCCACCGCTCCCAGCCTAATGTGGGTTTCTTGTAGACAATGTATAGTTGGATCTTGTTTTTATTTTTTAAATCCACCCTGACAATCTTTGCCTTTTAATTGATGTATCTAAACTATTGACCTTTAAAGTGATTATTGACACAGTTTGTTTAACATGTACCATATTGTAATTTGTCTTACATTTGTAGCACTTTTTTCTTTATGCTTTTTCCTCTCTATTTCTATCTCATCTGGTTTCAATTCAGCATTTTGTATAATTCCATTTTTTTCTTTTTTAGCATATCAATTATATTTTGCCTTATATTTTTAGTGCTTTTCCTATGGCTTGCAATAAATATTTACAGTTAATCTAAGGTCACTCTCAAATAGTGACATATTACTTCATGAATAGTACAGTTTCCTTATAACAGAGTTTTCCCTATTTCTTCCTCACATCCCTTAAAACATTGCGGTCATTCATTTCACTAATCCATATGCTATAATCATTCACTGTATTGTTTCTATTATTATTTTGGAAGGAACCAGCTATCTATTAGAGAAATTAAGAATAAATAAACATTTTATCTTTATTTATTCCTTTCCTGACACTTTTACTATCTTTTTATAGGTCTGAGTTTCTGACCTGTATCATTTTCCTTCTCCCTGAAGAACTTCTTCAAAATTTCTTTTGCATGGCAGGATTATTCTCAATCAATTCCCTCAGATTCTGTTTGTTTGAGAAAGTTTTTATTTATCTTTTAATTTTGAATAATATACTATATACAGAATTCTGAATTGATGAGTTTGTTTTTCTTTCAACACATTAAATGTTTCATAGTACTCTTTTTGCTTGTTTGGTTTCTAATGAGAAGTCTGGTGTAATTTTTATCCTTGTTCTTCTATAGGTGAGGAATTATTTTGGTCTCTGGCTGCTTTCAAAATTTTATCTTTTTATTTGGTTGCCTACGGTTTGAATATGATATGCCTTATTGTAGATAGTTTAGTATTTATGCTGCTTAGTGTTCTCTGAGCTTTCTAGATCTATGGTTTTGTGTCTATCATTAATTTTGGAAAATAATCAGCCATTATTTCAAATATTTCTTCAGCTACCTCCTCCTTCTCATTTCGTTTCCAATAACATGTATATTATGCCAGTTAAAATTGTGTCACTGTTCTTAAATGTTCTGTTCATTTTTTATTGTCCTTTTTGATGGTTGCATTTTAGCTCGAGAAATTTCTACTGACATGTCTTTGAGCTCACTGATTCTTTCCTTAGCTGTATTCAGTCTAACTGATGAACCCATCTAAAAGAGTTTCATTTGTCAGTGTTTTTTATTTCCACCACTTATTTTTAACTCGTATAGTTTCCATCTCTGTGCTTACATTACCCACCTGTTCTTGAATATTGTCTCCTTTTTCATTGGAGACTTTAACTTATAATTATTGTTATTGGAAGTTTCTGGTCTGATAACTCCAAAATCTCTGCCATATTGTAGCCCAGTTCTGATGCATGCTTTGTTTCTTTAGACTGTTTTTTTTCTTTGCCTTTTAGCATGTCATGAAAATTTTTGTAGAAAGCTAGACATGATATATCAGGTTTATGAACCGAGGTGAATTGACCTTTAGTGTGTGTGTGGTTTTATGTTAGCCTGGCAAGGAGTTGGATTATGTTGAATGTTTGCCATAGCTGTGGGTGTCAGCAGCTTCCATTTCCTCCAATGTCCTTTTCTTTGTCTCTTCTGCTGTCTTTGGGTTTCCCTAAAAACTACTTTTCAAAGACAGGCTGAGCCTTGAAGTTCTTTCAAATGTAATATATTACATTATTATTACACTCTGGTTATAGTAACAAGAGGCCAGTGATTTAGTGGTAAGGTTTGGGGGAATGTAAAGTATCCTAGAATTCTGTGACCAAACCTAAGTTATCAGTGGGCTTCTGTCCCAGGTCTGTGACCTTCACAAGTTTTCCTCAGCTTCCCAACTCCTTAGGTGAGACAGTAAGGCTAGAGGAGAAGGAGTTCGGTAATTGCCCTTCTCCAGCATTTGACAGGGCTCTAGTAAAGTTATTTGCTGAGTAAGTTCTTTGTAATTGAGAATTCTGAGTTTAGTTTTTAAACGCTTACTTTTCCCTTTCCCCTGCCAGAAACATGAGGGTTTTTCTGAATTCTTCACTGTGAGAATGTGGTGAAGTTCCTAGAAGTAAAGCACACAAAAATGTGCAGCTCTCCTAAGACCACAAGTTGAAAGAGTTTCTCACTCTTACTAGAGTCCATTGTCCATCTCCAGCAATTCGTCCAAGTTGCTTTTCAAGTGCTCCTTCCCATTTGTAGCTGTGATGGCTTATTCTCCTGGTGAGCTGATCTCAGCTATGGTTACCTGTATTTGCCTCTCTCTCCAGATTTCAGGATGATGACATCAATTTACTGATTGGTGCAAGAAAGATTGTTGATTTTCAGTTTTTCAGCTTTTCTCTTATTGTGAGAAAGGGAATGATGGCTTTTAAGCTTTCTACATGCTGGAGCTGAAACTAGTCTGATCCCTTTTTTTTTTTTTTTTTTTTTAGAAAGAAAAGAGGTTTAATAGGCTCATGGTTTTGCAGGCTGTACAGGCAGCATCTCTTCTGGGAAGGCCTCATGGAGCTTTTACTCATGGTGGAAGACAAAGTGGGAGCAGGCATCTTACATGGCAGAAGCAAGACTGAGAGGGGTTGTGGGGAGGTGCCACACACTTTTAAACCACCAGATCTCATGAGAACTCACTCACCATCATGAGAACAGCAATGAGTGGAAGGGGCTAAACCATTCATGAAGGATCCACCCCCATGATCCAATCATCTCCCACCAGGCCCCACTTCCAACACTGAGGATTATAATTGAGCATGAGATTTGGATGGGGACACACAGCCAAACCATATCATTTTGCCCCTAGCACCTCCCAAATCTGATGTCCTTCTCACCTTGCAAAATCCCATCATGCCTTCCAAATAGTCCCTGAAAATCTTAATTCATTCCAGCATTAACTCACTAGTCTGATCCTTTACTCTTAATCACTATGCTCTCCTACTGTGGTTCAAAATATTTATCATGCACCAGAATCTCCTGGAAAACTTGTTAAAAGTCTGATTGCTAGGCACCATCCCCAAAGGTTCTAATTAAGTAGGTCTGGGGTAGGGCCTGAGAATTTGCATTTCTGACAAGTTCCCAGGTGATGCTGATACTGCAGGGCCGTCGACCACAGTATACGAACCACCATTCTACTATTTTAGTAGCTAATTTGAGTTCTTCTCATGAGCCAAGTAACCAGAAATGTGAATGGCCCAACCAGCTTGCTTCTCACATTTGCCATGCCATGTTGAAACCATCCATATTTCTGTGCTATCCTCACTATACTTCTCATTATTTTGGGTTTCATTGCAGTGAAAAGAGTTTTAGCACTACCTGTGTTTCTTTTATTAGATTACTTTATTGAATTTTTGTCGTAAAAATATTAAATTGCAAAATCAAAATCCAGATCTCTAGGAAAAATTTGTAGTAAGTGCCAATCCCATTCCAGAGAGGTAATATCTGTGCAGATTCAAATATATGTGTGTCTTTGCATGATACAAAGATTTGCTTTACATGGGTTTGTAGTCCTGAAGCTTGCTTTTTTAAACTCACAATGTCATAAAATTTTGTTTTTTATACATATCAATAGACTACTTCATTCTTCAGACAACTACATAGTATTCCATTTTATGAATTTGCCATAATTTAGTTATCACATTTTTATGTACTGGACTCAGGCCGTTTAAAATGCTTTTCTGTTAGAAAAATCACAGCACTTGACATTTGAATACCTAAGCCTGTTTTGATACTGGTATACTGTAGTATAAATTCCTAGAAGTAGACTTTTGGAATCACAGGGCATATACACTGTATTGGTCTGCTCTGGAATTGCTATAAATAACTACATGATGCCCAGCATAGTGGCTAACACCTGTAATCCCAACACTTTGGGAGGCCAAGGAGGGTGGATCGCTTCAGGCCAGGAGTTTGAGACCAGCTTAGTCAATATGGTGAAACCCCGTGTTTACCAAAAATACAAAAAAAAAAAAAATTAGCTGGATATGGTGGCGCACAACTGTTGTCCCACCTATCCAGGAGGCTGAAGCACAAGAATCACCTGAACCCGGGAGGCAGAGGTTGCAGTGGGCAAAAATGGCGCCACTGCACTCCAGCTTGGGTGACAGAGTGAGACCGCATCTCAAAATAAAAAAATAAAAAAGAACTACCTGAGACTGGGTAATTTGTAAAGAAAGAAGGTATAGTTGGTTTAAAGTTCTGCAGGGTGTACAGGAAGCACGGCTAGGGAGGCCTCAGGAAACTTACAATCATGGTGGAAGGTGAAGAGGAAGCAAGGCATGGCCTATATGGCTGGAGCAGGAGGAAGAGAGTGAAGAGGGAGGTGCTACACACTTTCAAACAAACAGATCTCATGAGAACTCATTATCATGAGAACAGCAAAGGGAAATTCACCTCCATGATCCAATCACCTCCCACCAGACCCCACCTCCAACACTGGGGATTATAATTCGACATGAGATTTGGGTGGGGATGCAAATCCAAACCATAATATACACTTATCTTTACCAATTAATTAACAATATAAATGATAATTTGAGAGTACCACCAGTTCTCCATAATATTGCGAACCCAGATATCATTAATTTTTTTGTACTTTGCAAATCTAGACATTTGTAGTGTGAGTGAGCTTGGATAGACATTTTTTTTTTTTTTTTTTGAGACGGAGTCTCGTTCTTTCGCCCAGGCTGGAGTGCAGTGGCAGGATCTAGGCTCACTGCAAGCTCCGCCACCTGGGTTCACGGCATTCTCCTGCCTCAGCCTCCTGAGTAGCTGGGACTACAGGCACCCGCCACCATGCCTGGCTAATTAACTTTTTTTTGTGCATTTTTAGTAGAGATGGGGTTTCATGTGTTAGCCAGGATGGTCTCAATCTCCTGACCTCGTGATCCTCCCGCCTCGGCCTCCCAAAGTGCAGGGATTGCAGTCGTGAGCCACCACGCCCAGCCAGATAGACATAATTTTAAACTTGGAGACTAGTGTTTTACTTGGTGTCCTCTGTTCTCTCTCTGTGTCTCTCTGTCACACACACACATCTTGACACCATGCGAAAGACTAGACTTGGTTGTGAAGGCACCACATTTCATCTGATCTCTGCTGGTGTCCTGGATCCACTTTCAATGGAAAGTCCTTGGTAATGGCTTGGTACCTCTGTCTTATACTCTGCTAAAGCTGATGCTTTGTTTCTGTTGCTTAACAACTGTTCAGATTAGTACTCTCATCACTAAAAGTCACAAAATTGAGTCTCTAAGTTAATTTAAACTTCAGACTTCAGGCAGAAAAGCCTAGTTTGTCAAAGTTTTTTTTTCCTTCTATCCTTTTGCCATTTAACTCCAGTCTGATTTCATGTCTATCTTATAAAACGTTGTTGAAAATGGCAAAGAGTGTCTTACAGACACCAATTTCATGATTTTTCCTCCTTACTCTAGAGCTGTGGTTGGCAGGAGATATTTTTTTTTCTGTATCTATAAATAATTAAATTGGTGTATTAAGGTTCTCTAGAGGGATAGGACTAATAGGATAGATGTGTATGTGAAAGGGACTTTATTAAGGAGTATTGACTCACACAATCAGAAGATGAAATCCCACAATAGGCTGTCTGCAAGCTAAGGAGCAAGGAAGCCAGTCTGACTCCAAAAACCTCAAAAGTAGGGAAGCTGACAGTGCAGTCTCAGTCTGTGGCTGAAGGCCTGAGAGTCCCTGGCAAACCACTGGTGTAGGTCCAAGAGTCCAAAAGCTGAAGAACAAGAACTTGGAGACCGATGTTCGAGGGCAGGAAGCATTCAGCACAGAAGAAAGATGGAGGCCAGAAGACTCTGCTAATCTAGTCCTTCCGCGTTCCTCTGCCTGCTTTTGTCCTTTCCATGCTGGCAGCTGACTCAGATTGAGGGTGTGTCTGCCTCCAGTCCACCAACTCAAATGTTAACCTTTCAACACCCTCACAGACACATCCAGGAACAATAACTTGCATCCTTCAATCCAATCAAGTCGACACTCGTTATTAACCCTCACAATTGGTAAACAACTTGTCTGTAATATTTGAGTTCTTGCCACCCATATCCTCATTGCTTCTACTAAGCCACTGTCCATTTTAAGTTCTATTATTGAAGTACTTCTTGTCCAAAATGCAGGTAGGACTTCAGTATTCATATTCATACTCTAGGCTAAAAGTACTTCTTATACTTCTTTTACTTCTTGTCAAAAAGTGATAGTATTCACTGAGCCCTTGAGAGACTGTAGAACAGTATAGTTCTGCTTTGTTTCCTGTATTTGCAGAACGTGGTTGTTCTTCAGAAGCCACACCACAACAGTTTAAAGGTAGAATCCTTGTCAAGATTGATATTCATATATTGCATTTAAAAATTGTGTTTTTCATAGTTTTCTTATTGCCTTGTGGGATATCTTTATATATTTTATATATTAATCTTTTATTGAATATTTTGGATATATTTTTCCCAATATGTTATCTTTTAATGATCTTTATTTACTCTTTTTTTTTTTTAACAGAAGCTTTAAATGTTTGTGTCCTCAAATTTGCTAATCTTTGTAAATGAATTCTGGGCTTTCCTTTGCATGCAGGAAGATATTCCTGTATCTGTAATTACTTTTGAAACATCTTCCACTACGTTGTTTGATGTTTGTATTTTATTTATTGTTACTAGATTTTATTTTTTAGAGCAGTTTTATGTTCACAGCAAAATTGAGTAAATAAAAAGTGCAGAAATCCCCACATATGCCCTTCTTCCACAAACGAACAACCTCCCCTATCCTGCATCAGAGTGGTACATTTATTATAATAGATTAACCTATATTGATACATCATTATCCTCCAAAATCCGTAATTTAAATTAGGGTTCTCTCTTGGTATTGCATATTCTGTGAGTTTCAACAAATATATAATAACATTTATCTATCATTGTGGTACTATACAGAATAGTTTCACTGCCCTAAAATTTATCTGTGCTCTGCCTATTTATCCTTCGATCTCCCTTAATCCCTGGCAACCATTGATCTTTTTACTTCCTCCGTAGGTTTGCCATAGAAGGTCATATATGGAATCAAATAGTATGCAGCCTTTTCAGATTGGCTTCTTTCATTTAATAATCTGCATTTAAGTTTTCTCTATGTCTTTTCATGTCTTGGTAGCTCTTTTCTTCTTAGCAGTGAATAGCATTCCATTGCCTGGATATATCACGATTTATTTATCCATTTACCTATTGAGAGACATCTTGATGGCTTCCAAGTTTTGGCAATTGTGAATAGATTTTTGTTTGGACATAAGTTATTAACTCCTACGGGTAATAATAGGGTGAATGAATGCTGGATCATACGGTGAGATTATAGTTTTGTAAGAAGCCACAACACAGTCTTTCAAAGTGGCTGTACCACCTAACATTCTTATCAGCAGTGAAGGAGAGTTCTTGTTGCTCTACAGCCCCATCAGCATTTTATATAGTTACCGTTTTGGATTCTAATAGAGATGGAGTAGTATCTCATTGTTGTTTTGATTTGCAGTTTCCTAATGACACGTGATATTGAACATCTTTTCATATGCTTATTTACTATCTGTATATCTTGTTTGGTGAGGTGTCTGTTAAGGTACTTTGTCCAATTTTCAAATCAGGTGTTCATTTTTCTATTGTTGAGTTGTAAGAGTTTTTTGTATATTATGAATAACAGTTCTTTGTTAGATGCATGTTTTGCAAATATATTCTATTAGTTTTTGGCTTCTCTTCCCATTCTCTTGACATTGTCACTTGCAGAACAGGCTTTTAAGTTTAATGGACTCCAACTTATCAATTCCTTCTTTCCTGGATCATGACTTTGATGTTGCCTTCCTTTACTTTTTTAAATTATTGTGTTCTTTTGTCTTATTGTTTACATTTTATCTAGATTCAAGATACATCCAATATATGATCATTTATCACTAACTCCATTGATTCCAAATTATTCCAGGCATCATCATCTTACTTTGTTTATTTGAGTACCTTTCCAGTCGATCTGCTTCTACCCTTCTCCAGAGTAGTTAGATTGTTAAAACCACAGATATCACAACTGTTCATACTTTGGTTAAAACCCTCCAATGAGCTTCTCGCCTTAACCTGAAAGATCCTGCACATTTTCCTCTTCCTCCATTCTCTGCTCCTATTTCTTTTTCTTATGCTCTCTCTTTTCTGGCTCCTGGCCTCTTTGTTCTGTGAATACCCTAAACATTCTCATTTCAGAGCTTTGACATGTGCTGTTTCTTCTGCCTGAATGTTCTTCCATAGGAATTCGCAATTTGCCCCTTCTGTCTTTCAGATCACCTCCTAAGACAGGCCTTTTGTGATTTTCCCATCTAAAAGAGTACCTTTTGCAATGAGTATTTTACAGAAATGGTTATCACAAACCTAGTATATATGTGTTTGTTGTCTGTCTCCTCAATATAGAATATAAACTCAATGGACCTGATGGAAATAAAGAGTTGACTGCTCTAAAAACAACAACAACAACAGGGTCTCATGCTGTTGTCAAACTGGAGTGCTGTAGTGCAGTCATATTATAACTCACTACAGCTTGATCTCCTGTTAATTGCTATATTCCCAATCCTTTTAATGACTAAGTGAATATATAGTAGGTGTGGACACTCCTCAGAGATAAGTATCTCAAAATAATTCCAAAGGATATTAACCTGGGGTGGGGGTAGAAGCTTTCAGAGTCAGATTTGCTAGATGAATCATTGTTGAGGATTAGTGTTACATTTGATGCTAGAAAAATGATTGCTGAATGTCAGGTCCAAATAGCATGGTAAACTGGTAAGTGGTACTACAGTTCTACGCCAACATTCTTGATAAATATTTGATTTGTGAAATACAGAGGGATAGGATGCATGAACGAACTTCAGATTTCAGAACCCAAGTTTGCATGGTATATACAGCCTGTTTGCCTTGTGAGTAGGCCTAAAGGCTTCCTGGCACTATATTAAGAAATTTGGCCTAATTTTTTCTGTGAGCGGATAAGAAGATTTAAAGTTGCATCTGAGATTTATCTGTTCTTGACAACAAGTATCCTTTGTAGTGGGTTCAGTCGTAGCTAAATTCGGTTGCTAGAGAATTACATTGTATTTATTATTTAGCTTTTAAATCACGTGGCTTGGACATTTGCTAGTTTCTAAAACCTTTTCAAAATATGTTTTAACTGTGATTTTAAAACAACTAAGCAATATATATATATAATATATATCAAGACAAAATCTCGCTCTGTTGCCCAGGCTGGAGTGCAGTGGCGGAATCTCGGCTCACTGCAACCTCTGCCTCCCGGGCTCAGAGAATCTCTTGATTCTCCTGCCTCAGCCTCCAGAGTAGCTGGAATTACAGGCACATGCCACCGCACCCAGCTAATTTTTGTATTTTTAGAAGAGACGGGGTTTTACTATATTGCCCAGACTGGTCTTGAACTCCTGACCTCAGGTGATCCACCCACCTTGGTCTCCCAAAGTGCTGGGATTACAGGAGTAAGCCACTGTGCTGGCCCAGCAAAAATATTTTTTAGCCCAAAATAAAACCATAGGTTCTTTATAGTAGCATAATCTCTTAAAATTGTGTGTAAATTTTGACTTCTTTCAGATGATTACTTTGACCTCTGTTGATGTTTGTATTTTATTTATTGTTACTAGATATATTGTTACTTTGATATAATGGCTTTTGATATAATTTGTCTCAGTAAATATTTAATTTTTATCTAGTGTCCTAGATAAGGAGAAAAATAAAATTATATCTTTCTTTAAACAAAATTCATTTGCTGTTTTTCTAAAATATTCTAGTTTTGTTTTTTCTTAAGAGGGTCAACTTTATTGCTTTAAGATGTATTTTATTCAAACAAGTTGTTGTAAACTGTAGATATTGTAAATAAATTGGTAGTTACAAGCAAATTGGTCATAGAGGAAAAAGACTACAAAATTCAAGTTAGTGACACAAAGGACTGTCTAGCCACACAATGTGACTGAAGATGTTCTATTTAAAAACTAGAAACCTGGAGATGCCAAAGTAGAAATTAATCTAAGCTTAAACATCAGCTCAGTGACATTGCATATAATGCCTTCTTTCCATTATTTATGTTCTAAGGCCATGTTTTAAAAAGTATGTAAATTGTTCTTGTATGAAACCTATTTCGTGTCTCATTTCTCCATTTCTGACTTGCAGGATTTGATTGCTAATGCATTAAAATCAGAATAGAAGCATTCTGAAATACTTTCAAGATATAGTTACTAACTGAATATAGTCAGTTTAAATGTGGGCAGTAGTTAACATGTTCCCAGAATTAAGGTGCTTCTTAAAAACTGATCCCTGTTTAGGGCCATGATCATATACAGAACTGATTAAGCAATCAAACCACACTCTAGTTTCAGAGCAAAATGTGAGCCATTCTGCCATTCATTCTTTTTTGTATTACCCCTTGTTATTGTCTCTTTAGATTCTTTCTTTCTGTTCCGAATGATTTCCTGCCTTATGGCCATTAAGGAACATAGTGGAAGGGTAAAAAATTAATTAAAGTTCTAATGGTGCAATTAGTAGTAAGTATGAACTGTTAAAGCATTTCCTCAGATGTTTTATAGCTTGTGAGAAATCATCTTCACCTCAGCCGTCGAATACTGACCACCTGTTATCTATTACCATAACATTATACAAACCGACTGACAGGAAGCAATCTGGTCTCCAGTGATTGGATTACTGAAGCAATTGACAGGCAGTTTCCACAAAGGTAAACTGTGAAAGCTAAATGAGATGGTAAATAGAAATTCAGGCAGGTGTTTAATGGAGAAATACTACTAAAACAATCCAGAAGCTGTAAAATGAATACATTGTTTATGCATATTTTCATGGTATTCATTTTGTTTCAATGTTTGAAGATGGTAAGTTTAAAACTGATATTATATGTTGTACATTTGTAATTACCTATTTGAGTTTGTAACTTGAATCAAGCATATTGCACTTGGTACAAAAAGTTTGTTGTGCAATAATTTTTTGGTGCTAAACCAGTCTTAGTTCAAAATGTAAAAGTGGATAGTGATGCTTTACACCAAATTGATGCTTTTCCTTAAATTTGATGAAGTAAATAAACTTAATGAGAAAATAAGTTAGCTTACAAGAAAAAGCATGAATTAGCAGATTTCATTGAATTAAGGCTGTTTGTTGCTATAACGTCCTACATGATTTCTTCCGGGTGCTGAATAAAACTGAATATCTAATATGATTTCTTCAATTATTGATTTGTTGATCATCTGTTCTCCAGGAAAGTCAGATGAAGATCAGCATGACAGTATTTATAGGCTGCATCTCATCTGAGGGATGTAATCCATCTTCGTTAAGTTCAGTAAAAGTGATAGATGGTGTTTGGCAGTGTAATGATGTGATCACTCTACCAGTACCTCTTTAAATCATAAGCTGTTGCTTTCTGTAGTGTAGATATTTAATCAGTTATACACCCCATTACTGATTTAATTCAAAATGTCAGTAGCAGGTGAGTAATGTATTTGTATATGAATATCATATTGTATTAATGCACCCTTCATTTAAGTCGGTTATTCATTTGAAAATCATAAACTGTTGCTTCATGGGTAGAATAAATTTAATCAAGATGGTAGGCATCTAACACCTTTGGTGTTTCATTTCAGTGTGTCAGTGAAAAAAAAACGTTGTTTCCTTATATCTCTGTCTGTGCTTCCTTTATAGATTGTTTGACAATCTCAGTATTTTCTTTCTTTTTTTTTTTTTTTTTTTTTTTTTTTTTTTCTGAGATGGAGTCTCACTCTGTCACCCAGGCTGGAGTATAGTGGTGCGATATCAGCTCACTGCAACCTCTGCTCCTGGGTTCACGCCATTCTCCTGCCTCAGCCTCCTGAATAGCTGGGACTACAGGCACCTGCCACCACACCTGGCTAATTTTTTTTTTTTTTGTATTTTTAGTAGAGATGGGGTTTCACCATGTGAGCCAGCATGTTCTTGAACTCCTGACCTCATGATCCACCCGCCTCGGCCTCCCAAAGTGCTGGGATTACAGGTGTGAGCCACCACACCTGGCCCAATATCAGTATTTTCTATGAGTAATAAAGTTAAAAAAACTGTTACTTCATACCTCATATATGCACTTTAATTTTTAAATTGCAGTAGATGAGTGGAACTTTGAGAAAATAACATTAACAAATTTTAATATAGAAAGAAAACCCAACAACTGTTTAATATATATGCTATTAAAACAATCCTGGAAGTTCAAAAGAATTCTTATTTTTAATGTTAACTTCGTGTTAATTTTAGAGTTCAGGATAATTGTTATGTCTGTAAAAAAAAGACTGGTTTACAATATTGTAACCTGATTTTAAGGGATAAGGAAATGTAATACTTGTTTCCATTTCATGTTTCTTCTTTCAAATATATTATTCATAACTTATAACATGTAAATATTTATAATTTAAGATATTCTTCTTATTTTGAAAGAATTTGTGGTACCACTATCTTTTGAAGATTTTTACACTTACTTTACAGAATATCATATTTATTCTAACACATAGAAACTTAAATACACATCCACAGAATAAATTAAGCATATTTTTCAATGAAGTTTAATGATTTCACATAATTAATTAAAGGATATGTTTTAAAAATGTATAAGTAGGCTAATACATACTTTCCAAAAACATTACTTTGTTCTTGACATTCAAGCAAAGAAGATAAATGTAACATTTCCTGAAACATATATACAGACCTTCTGGGAATTTTCTCTAGGAAGTTTATAGTACAATTCTCTGTATGCAGTAGTTGTGTGTGAATAACACTGACTGATAGACTCAACAAATTTCAACTTAATCTCATTGAACTTTACAGCCTTCATTCCATGTTCATCTCTCTTAACCAACTCGATAACTGTCATTTTTGATGTCACCACATTCAGATTGACTTGGATTGGACAATGGCCTTGCACTGTTATTGTGACAGGCTAACTTTTCTGTCTTTATTAAAATTCATAATTTTCTCAGAAGACCTCACCAATATTTTGAATAAAATGTTGATTCCTATGTCTTAAAAAATATAATTTACTTCAATGTCTGAGAATTTAAGAATCAAGTGGAAGAAAGAGGAAAAGACAAAAAGAGAAAGGAGAAAGAAAAATACGTATTCTGATTGCATTAAACTTTGACAGGTTTTAAATTTATAGAAAAAATATGATGTTTAAAAAATATCTATATCGAAGGCATACAATAGTTATTTAATGTATCAATCTATCATATTTGACACTTTTTTGGTCATAAGTATCTTTCTCATTTTTACTTATATGAAATATTTAATTATCTTCTTCATTTTCTGTGTGAAGCTTTTGTAATCTTTAAAGTGATAGAAAGATGGAATGTTATTTTGTTATAATGTATTGTACACCTCTGCATTGTCATAATAATACCAACATTTATTTCCATAATGCTTCTTTCCAACAAATCACAAACTTTACATATAAATTATCTCATTTATCTTGATAACACACCTAGAGCAGTTAAGGAACTGCTGGTTATTAATGCCATTTTATAAATGAGAAACAAGGTTATATGGGGACTCCCACTTGGTCACTCAGTCAGGCAATAGCACGGATTGGATTAAAAATTAGTTTTCAGTTTATTCACAAGACATTGACAGCCCTGAGTTTCATCTGGTTTTGAGTGCCACAGTTTTTCACCCATTTCATTCCATTATCCATCTTGGCCATGTCTGTGATTAACTTCCATCTGGCAAAATGTTTTTTAAAAGTATATACGTATACATACACACACGTATCTTTATAGATATGTGTGTTACAAAAACCAAAACATAAGAACAAAAATCTGTTCATATTCAGGACAGAAGAACTTAGGAAATACAAGCAGTTTATTTTCTAAACAAATTTGTAAGTTTATTTCCTTGTTGATGAGCTCGAGGTCAAGAGTGTCAGGGAATGATAGGGGGCTGGAAAGGTGGCAGAAAATAGCACCTGGTCTCCTCAAACAGGACAGAAACAGCAGTCATTTCCTTTTGAGTAAGAGTTGTGTGCGTGTGTGTGTGTGTGTATAGATAGATATACATACCATCAGATTCTAAATCATTATCAATAAATATTTGTCAAGCTACAAAAACAATCCATTCTGCAATTGTAAAAATATTCAGATTTTGGATACCTGAGGTGAAGAGAGAGGTATGGGAAGTGCAGGAATTAGAGGTCCCATATTGGCACCTGATCTTTTATATCCATTTCTGTCAGAATAGCTACTTAAAAGCCTTTGGATAAACTTTTTACAAACAAAAAATAATTATTTCCCCACCCACATTATTATACCTTCTTATATTTTCATTTGGGTAAGATCTTCCAGATCCATCTTGCCCCCAACTCTGACTCAAAAGGATATGACTGCTATTTCTGTCCTGTACGAGGGGACCTGGTGTTATTTTCTGCCACCTTCCCAGCCTCCTATCATTCCCTGACACTCTTGACCTCGAGCTCATCAGCTAGGAAATAAACTTACAAATTTGTTTAGAAAATAAACTGCTTGTATTTCTTAAGTTCTTCTGTCCTGAATATGAACAGATTTTTGTTTTTATGTTTTAGTTTGTGTCTTTTGTTTTTCTAACTTGTTCTGGCGTGACATGAAGAGATATTATTTTCTTTCTCTTTCAGAAGGCATATCTTTGTTTCTAACTTATTTTCACAAATGTATGCCTAAAGGATTATTGAAGTTTTCAATCCTATCTATTTTCTATCACATAATTCTTTCTAATCTCACTCAAGAACCTTGGAGTTTTTCATATATGTTGCATTTTACATGTATAAAAATCCATTAAAAATTGGTTTTTACATCTTGTGCCATCTCTTTTCTTTGGGAGATTTGATATTTGCAACTCTTTCCCATTATTACTTTCTTTTAGCCCTAGATGTTTCTATGGAGCCGTCATTTCTATAAAACCTTCTTTTATTTTATTATTTTTATTTTTTCTCTGTCTTAATTTGTTTGCTTATATTTTTAAGCAAAGTGTGTTTCCTTCTTAAATTTCTTTTACTCTAGGAATATATGCATGCAATCAATACACTTTTGAATGTAAATCTTTTAACATCTTTTTTTTAATCATTATAACTGAATAGTAAATTTTAACAAAGTTGGGAAATAAATGTTTAAAACTAGTGTATAATGTCAGAATGAAAATTCAAATAAACAAGAAATGTTTCTCTTAACACTGAAAGTGTTTTAAAAAGGTTCAAAGACAGCAATCAGAACTTAGTTCACAGGATTTCCTAAGCTTCCAGGGTAATTTTATTCTGCTCCATTCAATTTTTTTCTCAAAAGAATAGAAAGTTCTCAACAGTTTTTAAAATTTTCCTAATTAAGTAGGATTTTGGAGGACCAGATGGTTAGTTCAAGGAAACAACACAAAGCTGTTAAATGTAGATTTCTCAAAATAGAACTTTTTATATTTTTATGAATGATAACTATAATTATTTTCTTGGAATTATAAATGTTATCTACTCATTTTATCTGAATAGAAAGTCCTTTATCTCTTTTTAAACTGTTTGATAAGGCAGAGTACTGCTGATATATCTAAACATTTAGCCTTATCTGAAATTTTATTTTCCCTTTTTTAATTTGAAGTGCAAAGACCAACTTGATGTCAAGAAAGAGAAAAGATCAGAAAGAAATATCCTTAGCTATCCCTAGCATCAAAATAATTTCTTACCGCTTTTGCTATTAAAAATAGTCTCTGAGAAAGAAATACTGCACTGACTAGATCCCATTGACACACTGATTTTTATTTCCATAATAGATCTATTTTATAACTAGATTTGTTGATAATTACCCTTTTACTAACTTAGCAAAACTCAGTTGAGTTTCTGTTTTGCCAGTACCACCTTTTACATAAAATGCAGTTACAGTTATCTGTGTGGTATTTAGAGTAACACACATGTTAAGATGCTTACATTCTGTTTTTGTGTTCTGGGAGTTTGAGATAAGAGGGAGACAGTATTTGCGCAGTTAGACAAAAAGAAAAAAGAGCAATCAAGCAAATGTGTGGATCCTAAGATTAAATAGTATAAACTCTTAAAATAGTACTAAGGACTTAGTAAGTGCTCAATAAATACTATTTACTAGATATTATGTAAGTTTTGTGACACCTGAGTCCCCACATCATTAACCTGTGCAGTAAATTGGAATTAGCACACGTGAAGCCCAAATACACACTATAGATTTTAACTCTGATTGTTATTTAAATAAAGTTGAGAAAGTTAGTGTTGTCACTGCTTTTGGTTTTCACAGAGTAGTTTAATAGAACAAATGGCGTTCAAGATTTATAATCACTGAACAATGAAAGAAATCAGCTAGGGCATGAACTGATAATATAAACAAAGGATAAAAGAATTGATTTTTTTCATAAACTATTAAAGATAAACTTTTGATTCCTAAAAAGTTAAATATCACTTGGTAAAATAATTTTGTCAGCATATTTAAAAAATGATAGTTAATAAATATTAATAAACAATTTATACCTGAATCATTCATAAATGAAGCATCTTTTAAAAATCAGCATATATATTTTGGAGCCACATTAAATTATTCTTTAAGGCTTGTAATAATAAATCCTTAGGCTTTAGTATGTGCAGTCCCAAATGGACTCCTGGAATGACTTTATCATTTAGAAACAAAGCCTTGGAGTGAAAAAGAAAAATAAAGAATGAGTCATTTTAAAAATATATTTTATTCCAAAATTAATTTTTGAAATCCAAATTTAATTCAGGCAAACAACTATAGATTGAATAAAAAGGCAATTGAAATTGAGAATGTTGGGACATGAGAGTTCTTTATGATAATGTTTAAAATTAGATATATAGGTGATTATCTTAAGTTCTAGTTTAGTAACACATTCTTTAGTAATTCTGTCCTAAAGCATTTTTTTCATATTGTTTTCCTCCAAAAGAGTTTATGTTTTAAGTAGGCCAGTGAACCCGAATATGAGTGCATATTACTGACTACTAATAACTACAGGGAAAAAAATAGCTCCAAGGAAATGGTACTATTAATACCTCTGTCATTTTAAATAACTGTTTTTTTAGTAAATTTATAGGTAAGTATTAAGCTTAAAGGTCAGATAACCACCTTCATCCACTTAGCCTTGTTGGATTGCTCCAAACTTAATTTTAAAATTATTTTTGAGTATTAGGGAATTCAACAAACATAAGACACACTGATTACCTATAATGAGTAGGTTCTGGAGATACAAAACTGACTAAGAATATGTAGAGCCTATTTTCTGTATTCTAACAGGTCAAAGCCAGCAAGATAAGTATAGAATATTTAAGGCATTTACAGTATAGTTGGGGAAATAGATATAAAGGTAATTATGATGCAATTTACTAAGTATGAAGATAACAGTTTGGGCAAAATATTATTGTATACAGACAAGTGTAAAGAGGTGAGAGAAGAGCCTAGTATACGGAAGGCATGTTGAGAAGGTATTTCTCTGAGGGCATTTGTTCAAAGTAAATGGAATTTCAGAGATGGGAGGAGTTGACAAACAGCATTGTGATATGTATTTCTCTCTAATAGCTAAGAGAAACATTTCATGTAAACAATGTATCTGTGGCCTCTCTCCCCCACCCCAAAAATTTATCAAATCTGGCTAGATGAAAGAACATGCTCCAAATCTTTAAGCATAACCAAGTCATGTTGGGCTTTTGCAATTGCCTGACAGGTTCTTCTTGCCCACTGCACAGATAGAGCCAATTCACTGAGATAGCGGTATTGCAGTAGAGAAAGAGTTTAATAATTGCAAGGTTATCCAAGTGGTCAGACAGGAGTTATTATTACTCAAACAGCCTCCCTGGAAATTAGGAGGCTAGGGTTTGTTGAAGATAGTTTGGCAGTCAGGGGACTAGGGAATGGGGAATGGTGATTGTTGGGTCAGGCATGAAACCATAGGGGGTTGAAGCTGTCTTTTTACACTGAGTTAGTTTCTGGGTGGCATTGCAAGACCAGTTGTTTTTTGGTATGGGTTACCAATCCAGGTGGCACCAGCTGGTCCATCAGAATGCAAGGTTTGAAAAATACCTCAAATAACAATCTCAGGTTTTGCAGCAGTGATATTATCTCTAGGAGCATTTGGGGAGGTTGCAAATCTTGTGGCCTCTGCTACATAACTCCTGAGCCCCAAGCAAGGAAGGAGTTAGTTTCAGGAAGGGGCTGTTATCTTCATTTTAAGGTTAAACTACAAACTAAATTCTTCCCATAGATAGCTTGGCCTATGCCCAGGAATGAACAATGGCAGCTTGGAGGTTACAAGCAAGATGAAGTCAGCTAGGTCAGATTTCTCTCACTGTCATAATATTTGCAAAGGCAGTTTTATTTTCCATGTACAGCTTTAAGCTCTTTCCTTGGATTTGCCTTGAAGCCACATCCCTAGGAAGTCAACAAGCTTAAATAAGAAGTCAGTGTTATATGGGAGATTCTATTGAGAGGTGGTGAAGGAGGGTTTCATTAAACACCACTCAATAAATGTTCAATTACATCGTAATATTTGTCTCCTCAAATTTTTCTCTCCAGCCATCACCTTATAACTTTTTCTTCTCTTCTGCCACAGAACATTAAAAAATCAACTTTATTTTTCTGAACAACTCAGCTCCAATTTTCTGCTCTTATTCTCAACAGATAAAAAATATTTGTTTAGGCCGGGCGCGGTGGCTCACGCCTGTAATCCCAGCACTTTGGGAGGCCCAGGCGGGCGGATCATGAGGTCAGGAGATCGAGACCATCCTGGCTAACACCGTAAAACCCCGTCTCTACTAAAAATACAAAAAATTAGCCAGCCATGGTGGCAGGCACCTGTAGTCCCAGCTACTCGGGAGGCTAAGGCAGGAGAATGGCGTGAACCCGGGAGGCGGAGCTTGCAGTGAGCCGAGATCATACCACTGCACTCCAGCCTGGGCGACAGAGCGAGACTCCGTCTCAAAAAAATAAAATAAAATATTTTTAAAAATACAGAAAGTCTAAATGAATTTGTCCAGGATCATATAGCTAGTAAAGTGGTAGTGTGGGGATTCAAAGCTATTATCTGAAACCAGAGTTTGTACTCTCATTCTTCTATATACCTCTCTGATATATTAGCTCTTGGGCATTTAAGAATTAAAGCATAAATATGCAGACCCTGCATTCAATGGATTCAGAAATACATATTGATTTATTCCGCAATTGATTTTGGTTGCTTGCTCTGTACCTGGAACTTTGCTCAGTTTGAAGCGAACAATTAAGAAAAAGACAGTCACGTTCCCTGTCCTGTCGTTCCGGTAGGGTGAGACAGACAAATACAACATAAACAACACATAAAATTTTAGTACATTGTGAAGGATATTAAAAAAGGGACAGAGGAAATGAAGTAGGTGAAGAGGATGGACAAAGGAATGTCAGACCCGGAGACGAAAAAGGCAGAGAATATTACATGTGTCAAGAAAAAAAAAAAAAAACTGAATTTTTATAGATGGAAGCCCTGAAAAGAACACCCTGTGGCCAGGGCATAATAAAAAACGAGGGACGGTAACCTGAGATAAGGTGGAAGAAGCAGGCAGGGAGTAAGCCACATTTTATTCTAAATGTGATGGGACATCATTGAAGGATTTTAAGCAGGACAAAGATATGATACTTGCTTTATTATTACCTAGAGTTGCTGGATAGAGAATTAATTGATAATAATGACATTTGGGAAGGCTAGTTAGGGACAGAAGCTTAGACAAGAGGTAACAGCAGTGAGCAGAGTGGAAACGGAAAACAAAATGGAAACACTCAACATACGTTTTTGGCATAAAATTAAAAGCATTTACTGATGATTATATGCAAAAAGCAAGAAAAAGAGAAGATTGAAAGATGATTGCTTAGGCTTCCAGTTTGAGTAACAGGATAAATACTACTATAATTCACAGATCATTAGGAGAACTAATTTATATGGATAATTAAGATTGGGGTGAAACACTTTCTCTTTTTTTTTTTTCTTTTTTTTTTTTCTTTTTTTTTTTTGAGGAGGAGTCTCGCTCTGTCACCCAGGCCGGAGTGCGGTGGCGCAATCTCGGCTCACTGCAAGCTCCGCCTTCCGGGTTCACGCCATTCTCCTGCCTCAGCCTCCTGAGTAGCTGGGACTACAGGCTCCCGCCACCGCGCCCGGCTAATTTTTGGTATTTTTAGTAGAGACGGGGTCTCACCGTGTTAGCCAAGATGGTCTGGATCTCCTGACCTCGTGATCCGCCCGCCTCGGCCTCCGAAAGTGCTGGGATTACAGGCGTGAGCCACCGCGCCCAGCAAAACACTTTTTCTATTTACATATTTTATACTGAGATATTGAGATACCCAAAGATATAGTAATTCATGGTTAGACATACATATGGAGTTTAGATTAGAAATACGGACTAGAAATGAAAACATGTAAATGATATTTAATGCCATGGGGATAGAAGTTTCACAAAAGAGAGAGAGGGGAAAAGGAAGAGAGGATGACCCTAAATGAAACCTTAAATAATACTTAATTTAGAGGTTGGGTTCCGGTTCATAGCTTTCAGCTGAAGATTTATCTCACTTTCTCACTAAGGATGGATCCAAGTCATTTTCTAATTATATTTCTCAAGGAGTGGCTGTACATACAGGGTCTCACAGCCTCTCCTTGGATGGCGAATTACAGCATACCTGGGGGTTTCAGGCACCTCGGAGTTCATGCTCTGCTCTAGCAGCTCCGGACATGCCAATGTTAGTTCAATCTTCGGAAAGTCGGTGCTTATCTCCGGTGACTACAGAAGGACTGACACAATGATATCACATATATGTTCAATCTTTTCATGGCTTGTATTACTTTCCTCCCAGTAGTAGTGACATGAAATAGAGGCAATTGTTGAGACATGTCTGAGTCTATATAATTTTCAGCTGAGTCTGAAGTCCTGGCTGAAACTTTGATGTTGAATATTTTTAAACCTGGAAAAAGAAATCCACACTGGGTCAAACAAACAAACAAACAAACAAACAAATCACTGTCGCTTTAAAACTTCAAGCTGTTTTAATCTGCTTCAATACTCTTTCAGGGCAAATTGTTATGTTGTTGTTGTTGTTTTGGGAAAACGAAATAAATAGGCCTATTTTGCTATGCAGTGTAAAGCAAAGACTCTCTTATGACATGGAAATATTTGAGATTCTCTGGTTCAGGAAATTAAAACTGCTTGGGGGATGACAATAAAAGCTTGTCTTTGTTGAAAATAGAGTTGCATCTCTGCAAACATGTTTGATTTGGGAAAATCATGTGTTTTACTAAGTGCAATAATAAGGACAAAAGAAAGGGTGGGATAATATTGTTCCCCACAGAAGCCCTTTGAAAGGGTTGGATCTCTTCTTGTTAGAGGGGTGAGAACCTATAGTCAACAGATCCACATTCATGAAAAGTAGCATTATTACAATGCTTTGGCTACAAGAAGATCTAAATTCAGGTGATCAAGAGTTGCACAGTTTTTTAGGTGTTCTCATTCACTGGAACCAGCAGGATTAGCAGCCACTTGGACTGGCATCCTCTTTCCATTATATATTCTCACTGGTTATTTTTGTATATATACAACTATTGATTTTAATTTACTTATTTATTGCCTGCCAGCTTACCCAACTCAATAGTTTTTTAGCAGATTCTCTATGTTTTTCCATGCATTCACTAACACAAAATCCTGACAATTTTTATTTCTAGCTTAATTGCTTCTTGTTTTAGTTTTCAGATTACAGTGTAGATTTTTAATTTGTTTAATTTTTAGTAAATTAGACTGGTGGAAAAAATTATTATTTTATTTTAGATAATAATTTTATTGTATTAATGTATTTACTGATGTGGGGAAAAACAAAAATGACTCTGAGCTTTTAAATCATATTAGTGGTAGTCTAATTCACAGTAAGCAATCCGCATTAAAATCTATTGCATCCCATTCATCAACTGAATGGTTAGGAAAAGGAAAATAATCCAGTTAATCATTTGTGAAGCATTCTAATAAGGTAGTCTCAAGGGAAATTTCCAGGTATTTAAATTTTCTATAAAATTTCTACTGGATAACAAACCATATCTACATATTCACATACTTTAAAATAATTTTCTGTAGTTGTGTCCTGCATGTATACATGTACATATATATACACATCTATGTGTGTGTGTGTGTGTGTGTGTAAAGAGAGGGGATCGAGTTTAGCATATATATGTGCTTCAGTTTTTATATTGTTGAATAATTCCAAGCGTGGATGTACCACATTTTATTCATCCACTTATCAGCTGATTGACATTTGGGCTGTTTCTTCTTTTGGTTATTACAAATAAAGCTGCTATGAACAATTGTTGAACATTTGTGTATGTGTGGAGGTACGTTTTCATTTCTCTTGGGTATATATTTACCAGTAGAAATGCTAGGTCACCTGGTAACCCTATGTTTAACATTTTGTAAAACTGACAGACTGTTTTACAAAAAGGCTGCTCCATTTTACATTTCCACCTTCAATATATATTGGTTCAAATCTTTCCACATCTTTGTGAAAACTTCTTATTGTTGTAGTCGTCATAATGAATATCAAGTATGATTATGATTTGCGGTACTTTGATGTCTAATAGTGTTGAGCATTTTTTATGTGTTCATCAGTCATTTGTGTATCTTCTTTGGAGAAATATTTATTCAAATTATTTGCCCATTATTTAATTGGATTAGTTGTTGTTTTATTGTTGAGTGTATAAGGCATTCATTATTTATTCAAGATACAAGTCCATTATCACATAAGTGATTTGCAAATATTGTCTCCCATTCTGTCAGTTGGCTTTTTGTCTTTTGAAGCATAAAAGTTTTTCATTTTGATGAGACCTAACATCTGTTTTTCTTTTTTCATTTGTATTTTTTGTGTCATGTTTAAGAAGGCTTTGCTTAACCCAAAGTTATGAAGATTTCCTCCTATTTTTTATCCTAAGAGTTTCATCATCTACCATCTACGTTTAGGTTTAAAGTATATTTTTAGTTATATGTGTGGGTGTATGAGTGTGCGTGTGGTATGAAGAAGGAATCAAATATCATTCTTTTACATGTGGCTATACACTTGTTGGGAGCACTATATATTTGAGATAATTTTTTTTTCTCATTGGACTTTTCTGGTACATGTAGCTGTGTCTATTCTTATAATAAAATCAAACCCTCTTGATTACTATAAACTTTATACTGACGTTGAAATCAGGAAGTGTGAGCCCACTAACTTTGTTTTTTTCATTTAAGATTCTTTTGGCTGTTCTGGGTCCCTTGTATTTCCATATGCATTTTAAGTTCAGCTTGCCAATTTCTGGGAAGAAGCCAGCTGGGATTTCTATGCATTAAATCTGTAGATCTATTTGGATAATATTGTCATCTTCATAATATTAGGCCTTCCATTCCATGAACATTGTTATCTTTCCATTTGTTAAAATCCTTAGTTTCTTTCAGTGATGTGCTGTAGTTTGGGTGCATATGTTTTAACATTTAAAATTATTTTGCTAAACTTATTTCTAAGTATTCTATATTTTAAAATTATATTATAAATTAAATTGTCTTTTAAATTTCATTTTCAGATTGTTCATTCCTCTCACATAGAATACAAATGATTTTTTGTATGTTGCTTTTGTAACCTGCAACCTGACTATACATTTCTATTAAATTATTTAAGATTTTGTATATACCAGTACTTGCCATCTGCCAATAGTGATAGTGTTACTTCTTTCTTTCCAATCTAGATGCCATTTATTTCCTTCTGTCTCTCTCTCTCTCTCTCTCTCTCTCTCTTTACCTCACCCCCAATTACCCTTGCTAGAATCTCCAGTTTTATTCAACATTAGTTGAATAAAGGCAAAAGTGGACATGCTTGCTTTGGTCCTGGTCTTTGAGGGAAAACATTTGTTTTCTCACCACTAAATATAATACGAGCCTTGGGTTTTGGTATTCCTTTTGTCAAGTTGAGGAAGTTCTATTGCTAGTTTGTTGAATATTTTTATGATGAAAGGTTATTGAATTTTGTCAAATAAGCCTGTCATTCAACCATGTCAAATTGTTGTCTTATTGCAATGAGAGAGACCGTATACTAGAAAAACGATGACGAATCTCACAGAAAAGGAAGAAAGAAAAAACAGAGGGAGGGAGGAAAGAAAGGGAGGCAGGCAGGCAGAAAGGAAGGAGAGAGAGAAAGAAAGAAGAGAGAGAAACAGAGAGAAAGAAAGAAGAGAGAGAAAGAAAGAAAAAGAGAAGCAAGCAAGCAAGAAAGAAAGAAAAAGAAAAAGAAAATAAAAAAGAAAAGGAAAGGAAAGAAAAGAAAAAAGAAAAGAAGGAAAATAAAAGAAACAGAATTTTTAGAAGATTTTTACAGAGGGTAGAATTTAGACACAATTTCAGTAAGTAGTGTTTTGTTAGGCTTAAAGTAGAGCACAGTTATGTGTACTATTTGTAAAGAGTCAACATCAGATCTGGATAGTGAATTGGACCTCTATCCTTGGAAACTTCATAGTTAATATAGATGTGGAATATTTTGTGCAGAAACTTCTTATTTTAGGCTCTTTAACTGGGCTGCAAATTGAGACTGCTTCTGTGTGTCAAAATAACTTAGATCCTCCAAACAAGATTTGGATGCTTTATACTAGTGATATAATTTCAAACAACAAACCAATAATCTGTGGCTTTGGAGAACAAGCCAGTAAGTAAGAAGGTAGTGCACAATTAAGGAGGACTTCACTATGATGCTTTATAGTTGTAGCATGTCCTTGAGATAAATGTTATTTTCTGCTTAATTTGTGCATTAGTCTGTTCTCACGCTGCTACTAAAGACATACCCGAGACTGGGTAATTTATAAAGAAAAGGAAATTCAGCGGACTCACAGTTCCACATGACTGGGCAGCCCTCACAATCATGGTGGAAAGTGAAAGAACAGCAAAGGCACATCTTACATGGTGACAGGCGAGAGAGTGTGTGCAGTGGAACTGCTCTTTATAAAATCATTAGATTTCGTGAGACTTTTTCACTATCACGGGAACAGCATGGAAAAATCTGCCACTATGATTCAATTACCCCCAACTGGGTCCCTCCTACAACACATGGAGGTTATGGGAGCTACAATTCAAGATAAGATTTGGGTGAGGACCCATCCAAACCACTTTGCAACTGGATTTATCTGTGACTGTTTTCCTAGCCGGATAACTAACAATGTTTAATGGACATGACTCCCTATGAATAATATCCTTCACTGCCTTTCCCATTTGGTAAGCTCTTATCCTGTCTTTAAGACAACGTGCAGACAAGACGGGGCTATTGCTCTTCTTCAGTGGTGATGAGATGAAAGTATGTTCTCTATGAACTGAAGTCCTTTGGGTAGCTGCAAGAGTAGTGGTTTATGTCTCTGCCAAGCTATTAGAATCAATTTCCCTATCATGGCTATGGAAACTAGAATCCGGGAAATAGGGTACAACCACGGTTCTGAGTTATTTGCCTGGCTTGTATTTTTTGATGTGCTGACTTCCCCTTCTTTCTTCTGCAAAAACATGTCAGGACCTGACTCATGCTTAGCCAAACTCAATTCCCTGCTCAAAAGTGGGTAAGAGGGAAGAAAACTCTTTTTTTTTTTTTTTTTTGACAAGTGCATGAGGTAAGGAGACAGGATTTTTACTGGGTTTGCATTACATTTCATATTATATATATTGCTGGGGTGAGAAGTATGGAGCTGCTGAAATAGCACTGTTATATTTTCTTAATTATGCCTATTCTACATCCTTGAGTTCCAAGAATTTAGCCCTGTATTGATTTACTCTGCTCAATATTTCAGGTCTGGTTGGGTAGATAGGCATTTTATTTTATTTTCAAACTATATAATTGCCTTCCAGGATCAGTAATTCAAAGTCCTATTCTGGCTGTTCAACTGTTTTAGGAATCTCAATGTTCAAACACAGATGTGTGTGCACACACACACATACACATGCCACATGCCCTCTCACTGTCGATAAATAGTCACAAAATTGAGAAATATGTCATCTCAACTAAAATATTTCAATAATTTTAATCAGCTTTTTGTTAATTAAAATATATTTTTATAAGGATCTAAACATCATTTTTAGAAAGAAGTACATGACTGAAATATTTTAAAATGTAGCAACAGATCATTATTAACTAATTTCTGGTTATCTATTACAAAAATAAAGTAAAACAGATTATACATGGATATTGAGGTGTATTATGTTCTCTAATAACTCTGGAATTATGTTAACCATAGAAAAGAAACATCTGCCACATCTCAATGGTGATACCAAGTGTTTTCTTCCTGAATTGGCAAGAGAAAGTTACCAAGAGGAAGATATGTCATGGTTACTGGAAGAGAAGATGTAGAATCAGGATGGATTATTCTCATTGGCTTGAATGTTTTCAGAGCTATGCCATTTCTCATTCTATTTGTGAATGATGAAAGGCATGTAATGCTACAGATACTGCTAATAGAGTTAATTGCATTTCTGAAATGATTTGGAAGTTTAAAAAATACACTGGCAATGGTGATTTATTAATTAATGATTTAAACATCCCTAACCATGATGAACTTTTCTTCCACTCACTCCAAATAGGAGCACTATGTGCATCGCATAAAATTTGCTTAACTGATTTTACAGTGACTGTGTTTTATAATTTTTCTTCTATCATCTCTAGGCTACATTTTCATACTAATCACCCCCATTAATACCTTGTAGACTGCTTTGTTGACTGTGTGAGAGGAGACTATTTATGGTATATTACTAGATATGCAATTCTCCTAGAGTCAAACAAGTTGAGACTAATGAATCATTCCTTTGGGTTTCAGGTTGGTATAGATTGAGGTTAAGTAGTAACCATTATAAACTCATATCCAAATAGTGGTGCTACTAAGAACATAGGCTTTTGGAATCAGATGAATGGGGGGGCGGGCAATAAAAATCTTATGTTAATATTATCAGCCCTGTGACTATAAGTTCCAGCTTTCTTCTTGGGAAATGGAAAATTATGACACAAACTTCACAGAATAGATTTATACATAAAATAAAACGATGTATGAAGAGCAGTTTGCATCATTTCTAGCATGTGGCAACTAAAATGATAGCCATTAATTGCATTATTATTGGATACTTCATGTTGTATGTAAAAAAAGAAACAAATAAAAAATACGAAAAAAAATTGTTCAAAAGCTTTAATTATTGTTTTGCCCTCCCACAAAATCCTATTGATCCCCCCCAAACTAAATATTAACTCATCTTAAACCTGGAAACAGCTCTTTTCAGATACCTATTTTTATAGAGATTCTTTGAGAGAAAAGCAGGGGAAATGCTGTGTCTGTAATAATGTTAATTTCTTGGTATGACTGAAAATAGTGTGTATATTCTTTGTTAAATTAAACATGCTCAGAATGATAATTCTGAGGAAAGCAAATAACATGTAGGAAAAGTGTAATAATTTGATTATACTTAAAGATGCACTCAAAGCATGTCTATGAAAAATAAAACAGCTACTTATGTTACCCTAGAGATTGGGAATACAATTTTAAGAAACAATTACTTTTGTTTTTCACCTTGTCACTTTTATGTATTAGGATCTGTGTACTATCATTTATCTTTGTCTGACATTTAAAGCATGCTTTAGCTGGCAATTTCTTTTTCTCTTGCTTTGTTCTTTTTTATCTCATTAGTAGAATAGAAGCAAATAAATTGCCACATTAACCTATTAAAACATTATCTACCATTGTTTGATAGTTGCAGGTAAGGAGTTAGATTTTGGATTTCTCAGACTGTTGTAGTTTTCGATGTGTTTGCTTTTCCTGGACATCTCCAGATCTATAGTATCAAGAGAAAACTCATGATGATTGTTTCTAAGTGATATTGCTGACATAAGATTTTCAAAAACATCTCTAAGTTGTTGCACGTTGGATATTTTTGAAAACTGATTAAGATATAAGAAAGAGAGCCACCATTTTCCAAAATGAAAGGCAATTATTTAATTTTGTTTTATTTGTGAGAAGATTAAGTCTATAATGACTTTTTTTGCAAAAATTGCTCCCGTTATATATGTATAATAAGCTGTCAGTTGTAGGTATCACAATGACTACATTTTTATTTTGGAGATTTTGTGGAGAAATGGTTGATGAAATAACAGGTATACATGTATATCTTAAATGCTTTTTCTGTCCAGAAGTCATTTTTTTGTAAATAAAAGTATGTATTTTTTCTTTTTCTTGCTCCACTAGATGTGGGTTCTGTGGAAGGACTTGCCTATCACAGAGCCTGGGATACATTGTACTGGACAAGCTCTACCACCTCATCCATCACCAGACACACTGTGGACCAGACTCGGCCTGGAGCATTTGACAGGGAAGCTGTCATCACCATGTCAGAAGATGACCACCCACATGTGCTAGCCTTGGATGAATGTCAAAAGTAAGAAACAGTGTAGTTTTATTTCTTCATTATAGTTATCAGTCAAAAGAATATCAGAGTTCTGTTAATTTTAAGAAGAATTAACTTTAAAAATAAAGTTTTTATTTGAAGTTTTATTTTCACAATTCATAAAACTTTTTTTTATGTAAGAGCATTATAAATGTGAAAAATCTGGTCCCTTTAAATGCCAGGCTTCATCTTCCTGAGAGATCCAGTAAAAACAAATTTAAATAATTAAAGGCAAAATAGAGGCAATACTATGCTGGAAAAGGCCTATGAAGAAGACTTTAATGCATAGCTGATTGGAACCATAAATTTAAAAAAATTAACACACACAGAAGACTAAGAGTTGTTTTTTTTTGCATTTTAATCAAGTAATTATGGCATCTGGAGATCTCTTAAATTGAAATACAAAAGAAAGCAAACTGCAACCATACAAAAATCTTTGTGTGCAGCTATTTTTTCAGCACTAGGTGCTTGATAATAGTCTAAGTAGTCTACAGCTGTTTGATGTTATATTGTACAGACAGCTAAAATAATGCTTGAAAAAATTCAGGACAAAAGAAAATGCTCTGGATATAAAATATACTCGGTGAATAAAAACAAAGAAAAATTGTGTTTTGGGGGATGTCTTAAAGAAAGCAGTTATGTAAAGAAAAAAAAAATCTGAAGAACAAAAAACCTGAAGAACAAAGCACAGGTAAGGGACAAAAAAATATCTATCTATGGATTTCACTCTCATACACAATATGGTAAAGTTGTTTGTTAACTATAAGAAAATCCTTTTTATTTTTAATTGAAACGAATAAACAAAAATGAGACCAATCTGGCCTTCCCTGAGCAAAACTAGAAGAGCTAGAAGAGTTCATTTTAGGTGTGATTAAAAAAAAAAGATTGAAGAATAAAAAGCAATGAGAGATAATCACTGACCCTGACCACTTATCAGAAGAAATGACTAAATAACAGAAATTGGTCAGTGTGAAAATAGTTGTAAATCTGAACCCTTTTATAGAGCTAAAAGTGAGGTTAGATTTAATTCACTTAATTGAACATCATCTTATACGTGGAAATTCTTAAGGTTGAGCAATGTAATGACTCCTGGAGCTTGGGAGACTGCTCCCACCTCTGTCCTATCAGGATACGGTTTGCTGGCTCAGCTGCATTTACCCCAACACATCACCAAGAGAATCTCAGGACAATAATAAATGTCCCACAGTAGGAGTACAAGAGTTGGGCAAAGGAATTTATAAGTCAGTTTTGAAATAAAAATAAAGCGGTCACTCATGATATTATATACGATGAGTTTTAATTAGTAAGTGTTTTATCCTGTAATTATTTATTACATAGGTTAACATTTACACTTTTCACCTTGCATATGGTGAACTGTAAATTAAAATTAAACACATAAAATACTTCAATTTGATAATTATTTCTAATTAAAGTATAAAAAAGGCAATTTATCATCATATATGTAAATGACACCTTCAAACCACCATTGTTTTTAATAGATTAACAGATATTTTAAAATGAAATCCCAAATTGCAAATCAAAGTTAGGCTCTTTAAGTTTAAAATTTGGCTCAGTTACTAATTATTTGTGAAAACTTTAATTACTTAAGCTCTCTGGGCCATTCTGTTTTCTCACCTGTGAAATTAAGGGGGAAAATGAAAGGAACACTAATACCTCTAAAATTCTCTTATTATAAAGCCTACAATCTAGGAAAATATTGTAAATAAATTATGAGTTTAATACTTTACATTCTATGCATAACTTTTAAAATGTTTTAGTTCACTATTTTTTATTTTATTTTTTATTTTTTATTTTATTTTCATTACCAACAATGAAAATTGAATACTTGCTATGCTATCCCTTGTTGTGAATTTGAAAATTATTTGGTAATAAGTGTCATAAAATACTCAAAACCACATATTGAATAACTTTGTTGGCTGTAATGCTAAACTGCTTTTAAATGGTTATACATGGGAATCCATAGAGAACAGATACTATGCTGAAGGATTTAAGAGTCACTCCTAGAGTTTTAGAAATGATATTGTAATTTATAGAAAAATCACACTAAGAGAGAAAAAGAGAAATGTAAAAAACAGGAGTTTAGTAATTTTCTTTCTCCAAAATATATACAAAAGAGAATGCAGAATTTAAAAAGGAAAATTGGAAGGGGAAGAAGATTTTTATTTTCATCAACTGAAGCAGATATATATATTTAGGATAAGAATGATTATACTGGATCAGCTAAAATGTGGTAATAAGTTAGGGTATATTTGCAGTTTGTGGAAAACAAACTTAAGATCACTGTTTTGTCCTTGATTAAAATAAATCCTCATTATGCATCTAACCATTTAACTAAATTATCATTTGAAGGAATACACAGGATAATTATTTTTTAGAAGTAGGTTGTAGGTTTCATTTAAGAACCTGGGGAAAATTAACATGCAAATATAATATGCATATCTCCTTTTATTACCTAGACTTTGTTAAAGATAGAATATGAGGTAAATAATTCTGCTTCTTTTTACATAGCTTGGTATTGCCATGTTTCTATTAGTATTTTTACTCTTGATGAGAAGTTCAATTTATACTTATAATTTTCATTTTAATTAGTTTAATGTTTTGGACCAACTGGAATGAACAACATCCAAGTATCATGAGATCTACTCTGACTGGGAAAAATGCTCAAGTGGTGGTCAGTACAGACATACTCACTCCAAATGGACTCACTATCGACTACCGTGCAGAGAAGTTGTATTTCTCAGATGGCAGTCTAGGAAAAATTGAAAGGTGTGAATACGATGGATCCCAGAGACACGTAAGTTAATCAGGAATTTCTTGGTTATAGAGTTATACAATGATATATTTAAAACACATATGATTTATACTCTCCTAAAATGCGCATATCAAGGAATCAAAATAGCCAATTAATTGAAACAATCCAATTGAATAACTAATCGATCACACACAAAAGAAAATTGTGGATAGTATTTTGAAAACTTCTTTCAAATGCGTTTGCTACCATAGAGACAGCCCAACACATAAACTTTTTCTGGAGAAATAGTAACTAATTTCCTTCTAGTTATTAATTGAACTGGAATTGTTAGAGTGATTTGCATATGCTTCATTGTTATGTATAGCTTTTAAAAATGTGAAATGAAATTGATTAATTGTCCCAGGATAAAAGAAAATCAGAAAAGAATGAAATGATCCTCTGTGTTTGTGTCCTTAAAGCAACCTAAGAAGCTCTGAAGAGAGGAGAATGGGTCAAATCTATTCTAATCACTGGACTCTCTTTCTCTGGG
Organism: Hylobates moloch; assembly: GCF_009828535.3. NCBI lineage: Eukaryota > Metazoa > Chordata > Mammalia > Primates > Hylobatidae > Hylobates > Hylobates moloch. Next base: position 11,195,053 of record NW_026652299.1, read on the forward strand.
TTCAAAATGAAATGTTAGTGGAAGAGGTGCTATGCTATCCCTTGAGAGCACTTACAGCAGGTATTTAGGGCCTGAAGAACGGTGAGATGCTGGGGCGCCCCCTTGTCCTGTGAGGAGTAGCTACCTTGGCGACTGGGAAGCTCAGTGGTTAGATCTGGGTGGCTACACCGCTAGAGAAATCTGGACCCATGTCCCTACCACCGTACAGGCCTGAAGGACAAAATGATCCTCAGGCTCCTCACGCCTCCACTGCATTGAAGAAGGTCTGGAATGTAACACAATTTTTTTCTTAAAGGGCCAGATAGTAAATATTTGAAGCGTCATGGACCATGTGATCTCTATTAAAACTACAGTGTTTCATGGCACTAACGCAGACATAGAGAATATGTAAATAAATAGACCTGACAGTATTCGAATAAAGTTTTATTTACAGAAACAGGCAAGAAATCAGCAAATGCTATACATATAGAACAAATTCTCTATGGCTAAGCACACTGTTTAATTCAGTTGAATATTGAATTGACCTTAGGCAAATTATTTAGCCTTTATAAACTTTAGATTTCTGACATGCAAATTCTCTTTCAGGGCAATTATGAAGATATAATGCAAAAGTATATGACTCAGAATACAGCATAGAAATTCTAAATAAACCTAGTATATAATGCTTTTGAAAAGACAGGTAAATCATTGTCCTGAATGTGGTGTTATTTTTTATTATGTCATGATATTAAAAAAAAATGAGTTTATAACTCATTCTCCTCAATTGATTTTTGTATATACCTATTTTGCACTTCCCCACCCATTTATTCTTATGTATGGTAATTATAACTACAGTGATTGGTCCAGTAATAAGATACCACAACATAATTTAAAGGATTTGTTCTGACATTTAAAATATGTGCTTTGTTTAATTGCAATTCATCATTTTCCATCCCTGTACAAGAGAGGATGATTTCTGATTGGGCCCCAAAGTTAGAAAACTATTTCAATGTTTACTGCATTCTTACATGCATCTAGATTACCTCATCTTTATCCTCATATGAATTCAAATTAATTTTTAAAAGTTAATATTTTTGTTAATAAAATGAGCAATAAATTTTAAAAATTATTTTGCAAAAGTTAATTTAGGGACTATTTATGGACTATTTTAAAGACTTTGTACAGATTTATTAAGACTTCAGACTGTATCAATTTACTAATCACCCTACTAGCTAAATCACTGATTGCTAATGGTGTTCTAGATACTGTGCTAAGCACTTTCTATTTCATGTTGTTATAGCCCTCCCCGTGGTAGGCATTATTATGATGATCCCCATTTACAGATGAAGAAAATGAGGCACAAAGAAGTTTAGTACTTGTTCGGGAACACCTAGCCACATACGTAGCAGGAAGATGGTTCTACCCCGGTGATGTCACTTCAGCACCTGTGCAAACCATCATGCTAAATTTGAAAACACTTAAAAAGGACCTAACTAAGTGTACAAAACATGGCCACTTCCTCACGCCTTGCAATTAGCAATACATTTGTTCTCTCCTTCTTCCTCACGTATCTTTAATATGTTACCCATAAACACTTTGCACTAAATACTTCAATTCATTACTGAATATGAAAGTATGCCTAGTAAAATTTGAAGTTCTGCTGATTTACGTAGTAAACCAAGTAGATTTACTCAACTTGTCAGCATACATCACATTACTTTGATACACATTTTAAGAACATTAGTAAAATCGATAGGGAAGAAAATGGAGAAGAGAATACAACTCTAAGTGACACATTATCCCCTTTAAAACTGCTCTCTAATAGAGACATAGAGCTTCTGCGTAATCTTTTTGAAATACTATTTACATAGTCTTCGCCATTATGTCAAGACAAGCTAATCATTTGGAGCTGGGGTCATCAAAGCTCTTTTAAAAGAGAAAGATCACTACTGCACCCTCACTCCATTGCAAGGACCTTTATTATAGCTTTGTGTCTAAAACTGTTTAATAGATATTCTGAAGCCTTAGACAGATGTTATAGCAACTCTACTATGGCCTGTTACATAAGAATTTTCTCTTCGCTTTTGGTATTCTTTTCACTTTCATGTTTAGATATACCCATTGCTTAGCTGTGTGACAAATGGTGCAATCAGGGAAGGGGAAGACCAAATGCTTATTATTCATTTCAGAAATTAATATTTACTAAATTCATATTCTATAATTGGAATACTATGCAGCCATAACAAATGATGTGTTCATGTCCTTTGTAGGGACATAGATGAAACTGGAAACCATCATTCTCAGTAAACTATCGCAAGGACAAAAACAAACACTGCATGGTCTCACTCATAGGTGGGAATTGAACAATGAGAACTCATGGACACAGGAAGGGGAACATCACACTCCGGGGACTGTTGTGGGGTGGGGGGAGGGGGGAGGGACAGCATTAGGAGATATACCTAATGCTAAATGACGAGTTAATGGGTGCAGCACACCAACATGGCACATGGATACATATGGAACAAACCTGCACATTGTGCACATGTACCCTAAAACTTAAAGTATAATAATAATAATAAAAAAAGATAATTTTACAAAATAAATACTAGAATGAAAGTTGGAAGTTTATTTACTTCTTTAAAAATTATACTTTTAATGCAATGTTAAATTTAATCCTCACATTTGGTATTGACTGATTGCATGAACATCACCAAGTCATTTAAAATCCTTATGCTTTTTAAAAAATGTAATTTTATTTTAGATTCAGGGAGTACTTGTGCATATTTTGTTTATTACATGGTATAATGCATACTAGTGGGAATCAAAGCTCTTATACTTTATAATTAATTTAGGTATAAAAACAAATGACAGCTAAAATCAACATAATTGTGATGTTCTCTAATTTTGTGGAAATTAGCAGAAGTCATTGTTAATTCAAAAAGGTAAAATAAACGTTCTTTGTCCCCATATCTAGTTGAGGAAGTAAAACATATGCTCAAAGATAATTAATGATATGGAATTAAATCCGTGACATTTTAATGATAATTCTCAATATTTTAATTCTCAATCTTTCCTTGTTCTGAAAAGCCAAAAATTCATACACAGGGTGTTTTTTAATAAATGGGACCTTTATAAACAGCACTATCATTTAGTGTGCTTGTACCTAGATTTGCTTTGAAATCCAGCTGTTATTGTTAGTTAGCCTTGAAAAGAGCAGATAATCTAACACATGCCAGTGTTCACAGGAACCAGGCGACTTCCACTTACTACATGAAATGAAAGCATTGTCAATTGTTGTAGTCCATTCAAGCTGCTGTAACAAAATATCACTCCTATTTTTTTCCACTCCTTATTTTATTCCCTTTGGGCAACCATACTAATATATATATATATATATATATATGTATTCAATTTATATTTTATTTTTAAGTAGATCTGCAAAACAACAGAATAAGTTCCATTTTTATATTTTGGAGTACACTGTAAAAGGCACTGAAGAAATGTGTGACAGGTAAAAACTATAGATTTAGAAAGAATGATATTTAGGAAATAGAAAGTATAGTTATGAAGATTGAAGGATTCTATAAAAGACTTAAAATACTCACCATGAAATATAAGAAGAGACGCAAAACATTGTTCATTGTATAATGTCAAAAAATGCTGAAGCAATACAATAAAAAGGAGTGCTAGAAAAGTGACAGTTACAGAAGGGAACATTTATTTTGCATAATTGCATATTATCTAACTTTGGATAAAGCAAGTGATAGCAGAAGGCAATCTCAAGAGTAGGGAGATCAGATATCCCCAGGGGAGTGAACAGGTTAGAAAGAAGCTAGACATCATAATCTGGAATATTAGATACAGTGTATCTTTAGTGAGAAAGAAGTAACCTATATTTAAGTTAATGGATTTTAAAGTGTTGGAGAGAGTCTTGTAAATTTAGACCTTGTGTGCCCTCGAGCGCAGTATGATGCCGTGGGTCTTCCAAAGCCTGTTGGAAAAGTGTGCCTTCTGTTGAATATCTATAGGAATTAGACTGTAGTCCAGTAAATTTTCAAAACTGTGTTTTAAACGAAGTCTGATAGGCTTAGTCATTGCATTACATCTTAAAGCTTTTAATATGCTCAAGACCATTATGAATATTCTGAATGGAAAACAGCATGTAGCTTTGTTCTGATCAGAAAACAGATTTTTTTTTTTGCTTGTTTTGTTTGTTTTAATTTTTTAACATGGGCCAGGCGCGGTGACTCATGCCTGTTATCCTAGCACTTTGGGAGGCCGAGGCAAGCGGATCACCTGAGGTCGGGAGTTCGAGACCAGCCTGATCAAGATGGTGAAACCCCATTTCTACTAAAAATACAAAAAATTAGCTGGGCCTGGTGGCACGTGCCCGTAGTCCCAGCTACTCGGGAGGCTGAGGCAGGAGAATCGCTTGAACCCAGGAGGTGGAGGTTGCAGTAAGCTGACATCATGTCACTGCACTCCAGCCTGGCAATGGAGTGAGACTTTGTCTCAAAAGAAGAAAAAAAAAAATTAACATGGTGTGTCATGGGCATGTGTTTGTAAAGATTTGAAAAATGCTGATACACTATTTACGACTCACTTAGTTTATCATAGAAATATTATATAACCCATTGCTTATCAGTAGACCAGAGAAACAGATCCTTTCAAACAGCAAAAATAAATCAAAAAAAGTGTTTTTTAAAATACATTTTTATTTTTTGATTTTTTTATCTGAAGTTTAATAAACCCATTAGTTTTTTCTATCAAACTGAATGTTGAGTTTTATTATTCTATTTTATCTTAGAATGTGGTCACAATAAAATACCAGTCCGCACAGTTTAATTTTGACTTGCATTGATAAAAATAATATGAATAATATGATTGGCTGGGTTTTTCTGATTTTAATACCACATTAACTTATGTGGTGTTTCTACCTAAATATCGAGGAATGCATTCTTTATTCAGTGATAGGAAACTGAATGTTTTTGGGAAATTTAGTTATCAAGGCAAAAAAATCCAGAAAATAATTCTGTAATGTTTCTTTTTAATTTTTTCTGTTTTGTATCTATCACCTCTGTTTGTTCCAGTAGCTGAAACAATAACTGATGTTGACAGGGGCTAAGACAGCATGATTATAACCTATCTCCCTGCAGTTACCCTGTAAGTGTTAATCATTTCTTGGAAAGTATCTGCTACCTGCATGATACAAACCTTTCAAAAAGACATATTTATGTTCCTAGAAATTGCATTTGCTCATGTTTCTTACCACTGACATTCTTTTAAAAACTGAATCCAAAATTGTTCTCAGAATATATTCCCAGGAAGAAATCTTAAGTCTTGTGACTTATCTTTAGAATGAAAAGGATTTTTATGACTAACTTGACCCCTAAATAAACATGCTCTGATTACATGAACTCTTTTAAGTAAGAATAGGAGAGCAAGTTAAATAAATAGTTTTAATTACAAGAACAATCACAAGGTAATGAGATATTTTATCTTTTTATGGCACTAAATATTTCCTTTCTACTTTGTGTGTGTGTGTGTGTGTGTGTGTGTGTGTGTGTGTGTGTGTGTATATGTGTCAGAATCTCACTTTGTCATCCAGGCTGGAGTGCAGTGTTGTGATCAAGGCTCACTGTAGCCTCTAACCCTGGGCTCAAATGATCCTCCCACCTTGGCCTCCTAGGTAGTTGGGACTACAAGCATGCGCCACCACACTTGGCTAATTTTTTACTTTGAGTAGAGATGGGGTCTCTCTATCTTTCTATTTTTAAAATCAGTTGTTTTATTCCATAAATAAATCAAGGCATCAACCTATCATCTATATGCATCTATATATTTACCTATCTTCTATCTTTCCTATCTATATATCTTTGCTGTCTTCTCTTTTTGATAATATAGTTTTAATGACGTTCAAGGGCCTGAACTCTGAAACTTACAGAATAAATTTTGATGCCCAGAAAAGTGAATTTTCTCACAACGTGAGTTTGAAATGCTTACCCAAGTCAAAACCATTTGCTATCACCAAAGAAAAGCAGGAAGATGAGTTTCAGCTTCTAAAAAAAAAAAAAAAAAAGGAAATATTTGATTTAAAAATTAAAGTATAAGCATCCATTTCAGTGAACTGAAAACCTTTCCACCATTAACTGGAATAAACCAGTATTATTTCACAGATTATGAAACAGGCCCAGAAAAGGTAAATTAATTTCTAATGTTCCTATGTCTAATATTTAATGCCAATTATGGTTCTTAACTCTCTATTAGAGCCAATGATCTTTATTTTTAGTTTAAAAAATGTAATATCCTTATTTCTGTTCTAATAAAATTTTATATTATATCTGCCTTCATAAATAACTTTTCCAAGTTCAGTTTAGTACCTGAACCATAATATAAAGGAGATATATAGAAAAAGTAATTTATAATGAATGATACATGTCCCAATACACACTAAAGGATCAAAGGAAACATGAGAAAGTGGTCAGATATTTTCACATGCATAGACTCATCATGAATGTGACAGCTGTGCAGGCAGATACATATCAAGTAGGTTTTACTACTCAAATACTGAGAGTAGTGCTGCCTTGGGTGATATGATTTTCAGAACTGATGATGAGTTCTTGAAAACATTGTATACAAAATGAGATAAAGTCATCTCTCAATTTACATAGAAGTTATGGTCCCTGAAAAATAATGAGTGTATATTAAATCTCCTGAAATACTTATGTATATATGTAAAATTGAATTAAATTCTAGGATCAGATAATTATAAGTAGGTTTTCACCTTTGAGAATATCTTGCGGGACATTTGAAACCTGGGCAGAGTCTCAGACAAGTCATTGTACAGAACTGCCCCGTGTACTGCAGGGCATCCAGATTCCTGGTTCTTTACCACTAGACTACATAGCTATCACCCCCACCTTACCCCATTCCTATTAAGCAAAAATGTTGCCAACATATTCCAAAGTCGTAGAAGGAATGGGACTGCCTTGATTGAGAGTCAATAAGATGGGTAATTGTCTTAAAGGGAGATGTGAAGAAAGTTCTCCTGACAGCAGTGATCTTTCTATTCTGTCTCTCATGCCTCAAATACATGGGATGCTGGATCCGTCAATAGCTGAATAATAGACAAGAAGCAGAGTACCTAACTGTTAGCACAAGACCTCTCCAGACTTTAATTAACAGATCAGCAAACTGAATAAATAGAACTGTGTATATCCAGTACCTTTTACATGATAGACGTTGCAATCAATTATTATAAAAAAGTCCATTATCTACTAAATTCTGAGAGGCTGCTGGAAATTGGATATTTTGTTGTCTTTGACATTTTTCTGAATTTAAGAGGCATCATTCAATATTCAGATTATTATGTCCAATATTGATTTCAGTATATTTTAAGTATTCTTGGGCATGAATAGTTATTCAAATTATAATCAGACCTTAATAACTTTCTAATTTATTTAAAAATGATCTTTATAACTTTCTAATCTTTATAACAGGAGGTGACTAAATAGAAATGTGATAAAAGTAAAGAATACAGCAAGTCTATGAATTCTATTAATCCATTAAAAATTATCATGTAAAACATATTTTTCCATGGGGAGATTTAGTATACATTAAGTGATAAGCATAGAGTGAACACTTTAATATGCTGTCTCTCAGGCTAGATGCATAAAAATATTTCTTGAATGAAAAAATGAATGCTGTTGTCTTAGTGTGCTCTGTTTGCCATAACAAAATACCTTAGACTGGGTGGCTTAAAAAACAGAAATTTACTTTCTCACAGTTCTGGAGGCCGGAATTCTGTCATCAGGGTGCCAGCATAGTCAGGTTGGTGAGGGTCTCTTTTCCTGGCTTATGGATGGTCATCTTCTCACTGTGTCCTCACATGGCCTTCCCTTGGATGTGCATGGGGACTGGGTTGGGGCCGGGGGGGTTGGTGAGAGAGAGAGAGAGAGAGAGACAGAGAGAGAGAGAGATATCTAGGCCACAAATTCTATAAAATTAGTAACCTACCCTTATGATCTTATTTAGCCTTAATTATCTCCTTAATGGTCATATCTCTAAGCACAGTCATATTGGGAGTTAGGGCTTCAACATGTAAATTTTGCAAGGAGGCACAGTTCAGCCTATAGCCACTATGAATCAGTTTCTATAAGAAGAAAGCAATCATCTATATATATATACACACACATTTATATACACTATATATTACATATAAATATATATTATATATGCATATATAGATACATATATATTATATATATTTCATATATACATTATATATTACATATATATTTTATATATTTCATATATATACATATATACACATATATATTACATATATACACACACACGCACACATACACTCATTTAAAAATTACCAAAATTGTTAATAGAAGCCTTTAGGCTGTGAAATTATAAGTGATTTCTTTTTACCTGTGTGCATTTCTAGAACAGATAACAAATATTAATGAGTGAAGGAAGACATATGCATTTGTGCTTATGAATTTTTAATTAAACATTTTTATTTGGAGATAACTGTAGATTCACGTGAAGTTGTACAAAGTAATACAGAAGGATCAAGTGTACTCTTTACCCAGTGTTCCCTAATGATTACGTCGTGGAAAAGTATAGTACAATCTCACAACCAGGGCATAGACACTGAAGCGGTCAAGATACAGAACATTTCCTTCATTCCAATGATCCTGCATGTTGCTTTTTTGCATAGCTGTGCACGCTTTCCTTCTTTCCCACTCCTTTCTTAATCACCTGCAACCACTAATTTGTTTTCCACTTCCATAACTTTGTCACTTTAAGAAACTTATATAGAAACTTTATAAAGAAGCTTTATAACTTCTTTATAAAGAAACTTTAAGAAACTTATATAATGGAATTATATAGTGCATTTCCTTTAGGGACTGACCCTTTCCATTCAGTAGAATTCTCTGGAGATTGATTCAGGTTGTTGCAAATATGACTACTCTGTTCTCTTTCCTGCTGAGTAGTATCTATGATATGAATAAGCCACAGTATCTTTATTCACTTGTTGAAAGTCATCAGGGCGGTTTCTAGTGTTTGGCTATTATGAATGAAGCTTTCATGAATATCTGTGTACTGATTCTAGAATGAACATAATTCTGCATTCTCTGTAATAAATGTCTAAGAGTTCAATCACTGGGTCATATGTTAGTGGCATGTTTAGTTTTTTTTAAGAAACTGACAAACTGCTTTCCAGAATGACTGTACCATTTTACATTCCCACTTACAGTTTATGAGTTATTTATATATTCTAGATGATACTTTTTTGTTGGCTATGTGGTTTGTAAATATTTTCCCCCAATTTGTAGTTTGTTTTTCCATTCTTTTCACATGAGTTTTATGCTGAGCGAAATTTACTTTGATTATTTTTAATTTATCTTTTTTTCATGGTTCATGCTTCTGATGCTAAGACTAAGAATTCTTTGCCTAGCCTTAGATTCCAAAGATTTTATTCTATTTTTTTCTTAAAATGTTACAGTTTCACATTTCACATTTAGGTTCATAATTCATTTTGAACTTATTTTTGCATTTGGTCAGAAATTTAGGTCAAGGTCCACTTTTTTGTCTATGGATGTCCATCTTTTTTTTTTTTTTTCTTTGAGATGGAGTCTTGTTCTGTTGCCCAGGCTGGAGTGCAGTGGTGCAGTCTCAGCTCACTGCAACCTCCGCTTCCTGGGTTCAAGTGATTCTCCTGCCTCAGCCTCCCAAGTAGCTGGGACTACAGGTGCGTGCCACCACGCCCAGCTAATTTTTTGTATTTTTAGTAGAGACAGGGTTTCACCGTGTTAGCCAGGCTGATCTCCTGATCTCGTGATCCACCCGCCTCAGCCTCCCAAAGTACTGGGATTACAGGCGTGAGCCACTGCACCCAGTCAGATGTCCATCTTTTCTCTAATTGCTTGTATACTGTTTGCAAAAATCATTTGGGCATAATAGTAGGTGTCTATATTGGGGTTCCCTGTTCTTTTCCATTTATTTAATGAGTCTACCACTCTGTCAATACCACAGAGTCTTGATTTTCAAAGTTATTTTATTTTATTTTATTTGCCATTTTGAATAAGTTTTAGAATAATCTATCACATCTACAAAATGTCTCTGATATATCTATAGTGTTTTCAGGTATATTCTCTGTCTAACTTTTTTAGCAGTTGCTTTAGGTACTGCAGTATATATTCATTACTCACCAGTCTACGAGCATCACCATTTAACCAGTAAAGCGAAGCATAGAAACTTTACGTCCCTTTATGTTTCTTTAGCCTCCCCTGTTTGTAATATAATTATCTTAAAGATTTACTCTGCACACAACAGTGTTAGATTTTTTTTTGCTTCAACCATCAAACAACTTAGAAAACTCAGTATAAGGAAAGCCTACTTTTATGTTCCCATATTTTTGCTCACGGTCTTCTTTCTTTTTTCTTGATGTTCACAGGTTTCTTCTTTAATTGCTTGCTTCCCTATTGCTTTCGAAAATTCCTTTTGTCCATCCTTTGCCATCTGTTGTGGCAAATTATCTTAATTTCCTTTCATCTGAGACTGTTTTGATGTTCCCTTTATTTCTGATATTTTCACTTGGCATAAGTTACTGGGTTGACAGTTTTCATTTCATATTTGAAAAATATTGGACCACTTCTTTCTGTTCTCTTTGATTTCTGATGAGAAATCTATTATTATTAAAATTGTTTTCTTCTATGTAGCATGTCATTTTCCCCTCGCTGCTATTAAGATTTGTTTCTTGTCTCTAGTTTTCAGAAGTTTATTTTTATTTTTAACCAGCAAATAATAATTGTTTATATCTCAGGAGTACAAGATGATGTTTTGATATATGTATATATTGTGGAATGATTCGTCAAGCTAATTAACATATTAATCACCTCACCCATGTACTTACTAATTTTTGTGCTATTTATCTCCAAAGTTAATTTCTCATGTCTAACTGGAAATTTGTACTCTTTGACCAACATCTTATTTCCCATCCTACCTTCACTCCAGCCTTCGGTAGCTACTATTCTACTCTCTACTAATAACAGTCTTTTTAGATACCACGTGTGAGCTCATGAAGTGTTTGTCTTTCTGTGTCTGGATCATTTCATTTAGCATAATGTACTCCAAGTTCACCCATGTTGTCACAAATGACAATTTCACAAGTTAAATTATGATGCGTCTTGGGTTTATAGTCTCTGGGCTTTACTCTGCTTCTCGAATCTGTAGGTATATATCTCTTATCAGATTGGTGGTTTTCAGCCTTGATTTTTTCAAGTCCTTTTTAGCCCCACGCTTTCTCCTCTCCTTGTAGGACTCTTTCACATGAATGTTAGGTCTTTTATTATAGTCTCACAGGTCACTGGAGCTTCGTTCAGTTTTCTTTCTTTCTGCTTTTTCTTTGTTGTTGTGACTGGCTATTTTCTATTATTCTACTTTTTAGTTTGCTCACACATCTTCCCTTTCCTCCATTCTGCTGTTGAGTTTATTCACCGAGCTTTTTATTTAACTTATTTTACGTTCAGTTCTAAAATTTCCATTTCGTTCCGGTTTCTTTCTTCTATTTTTTTTTTTTTTTAACTGAGATTTTCCATTTCTTTCCTAAAGCCTTTATTTTTTAAAAAATTTTATTATGGCTACTTTTAAATCTTTTTCAGATAATTTTTACACCCCTGTCATCTTGGTGTTGGCGTCTATTAGTTGTGATTTTTTCAGTCTCTTTCAAATCTTCCCAGTTCTTGGTATGATGAGTAATTTTGTTTGAACTTGAACATGTTTTACTGCATGTGTCTCCGTATTTTCAACCCTTCTATTTTTAACTGTCTTTCCCTGACATCGGTCTGGGAGGGGAAAGTGAGGGGTGCTACCCTATCAAAGTAGCAAGTCCCCCATTCAGCATTCGTTGGCACCAGAGATGAAATTGGGACTCCTCTGTGCTTCTGGATGAAGAGTGGGAGTTCAGGCTACCTAGATGGCCTCTACAGTGTCACCTAGAGGATGATGGTGGAAGTCCTGACTCCAGTGAGCTGCTTCTGACACCACCTCAGCAGAGAAGGGGAGGGCACTTTATTACCATCAGGTGTGTGTGGAAGCCCAGGATCCACACTTGACCTTTGCCGGTGTGGGTGTGTCACAGCCTTTTTCCTGTGGTGTTTGGCTATAGTAAAGTTTTCTGCTGTGCTTGCTGGGTTCTTTCCTGCTCTTTTAGCTAGAGAGAGCAGATTGCTATTTGTGTTTTTTCTGTGTATGTTGCCATTTCTGGGTTGCCAGCTTATGCAATTTGAGTCTGAGCTATACGAGACAAAATGACACTCAGGAACCACACTTCCATGGAATTTCTTGGTCCCAAGATACCCAGCTGGGTTGCTTTTTCTCTCTACTTTTATAGTCTCCTTATGTTTGTTTTATGTATAATTTCTAGAGTTTTCAGTTGTACATAAGAATCAAGAAATGTCTGTCTACTCCATTTTTCTAGGAGCATAAGTTAGGGTGCTCATAGATTTTTAGACATTCAGAATAGAAAAAAAGGGAAACATCTATTTGTGTTTTTTTTAAAGACACTTTTAAAGATCTAAGCTGATTTATGTTCTGTAAGTCTGTAAAACAAGGCCCTTGCCAATGAATTTAAAGAGTTATTCCTGTTTATTAAGTTATTAAAGACTTATTAAACACACATGATATGGCATGAGCTACAGACCAAAGACATTGAAATCACTGATTTTCCACCTAAGAGAAATAAAGATTATGAAAATAAAGATGGTTGATTGTGTTGTCTAAGTTTTATTGTCTGTAATGATAATGTGTAGATGTGATCACAGAGTATAATAAAGTTTATATGAATATATGACATTGCCAAATATAGGTGTCTAAGTGAGAATAAGAAATAAGTGAAAAGAAAACTAAAATTAGTGTTAGATAACATTGTTTCAGTGTTGGACTGGTTCAAAAGAACTGTGTGATCTTGAGCAATTATTTTAATCTTTTTGAATCTCAGATTTGACATTTTGGGCTAGACTTAAAATTATTTTCCAGCTCTAACTTTTTATGCTTTTACCATTGGTTATGTGGAACTTAACTAGATCAGCCATTTTATATATATTTTATAATACATTCATATACATAAGAAGATGGTGCCACATCTTGAATATTTTAGACATGGAGGCAGTCTTGGTAGTAAAATAGAACATACTGCTTTTCAGGAAGCAGTACGATTTGGGAGAAATTAATAAACTTAGATTGTTTAGACATGAATTTGAAACTTAGATATAGGACCTGTTGTTTAGTAAACTGAGGACATTTCTTAATCCTTCTACACCTTAATTTCTGCTGTAGAATATGACTAATAGTTTATGCCTCATAGGATGTATTTTGAGGGGTTAAAATGTTAATTCTTGTAAATCCCCCCTTGAATTATGAAATTTAAAAAATAAACCAAGTTTAAAATTGTGTAACTACGTTCACTGCACACATACACATTTGTATAAACATGAATGATATCTATAGAATTAATTATAAATTGCCTCATTTCCACTTTTGTAGGAATAATAACATCTAAAGAAGGGCAATTTGTTTTTCATCTTTATATCTCCAAAAGCAATATACCCAAAGTCTGATGCATTGCTATGTTCAGCAAAATTCACTGAAGAAATGAGTATATAAGTAAATAAACTAAAAGAGAAATTATAAAAAGGATGCTCTGAATGAAATGAAAAAAAAAAAAAAAAAGAGCTTAAAAAAAAGAAAAGAAAAGGCCAAAATCAAAGTTTAGCTATTTTGAAGGCCTCAGCTATCCAGGGTAACTGATATTCCTATCCAGTAAGATAGGAATGATATTGCAGTAGGCTTAATGGTGTTTATTTCTTACACAATTCCTTTGATTTAAGTCCACATACATTTCAATGATGGTTCAGCTTGGTTAGTCTTGCAAATTAAAGTATTACTGAAGCCAGACTGTCTGAAAAGAGATGTGTTCTTGAGGAAGAATAATGGTCAGTATCCAGGGCACCTAGTGTATTCATCCAGAAAATAACTGGTGTCCCTTCAGCATGAGATACTGATACTGATGGATTGATTTAACATTTCCTAGAAACTTTCAATTTTTGGGCATCAGATAGAATTTTCAAAAGGCCAGCAGCCACCTCTCCTATCTGCGTCATTGTATAAATTCATCTACAAAGATTAAAATAACAGATAGCTAACTAAAGCCATTCTGCTCATATATATATTATATATATATATATCTGCTCATATATAATATATATATGAGCACATTTCTTCCAGATTAACTTTAACTTTGCTTACAAACTGAACAGAGGGAGAAGCATACAAATAAGCTTAAAAATATTTCCTTTGGTGAAATAATTCAGCAGATAAAAGGAAAAGTAGATTTAAAAGTTTCATGTTTGAATTCATAAAATTCTCAAATAGCTTACATGAACTTTTCTCTGAATTTCTTATTTTTTGTATTGTTCTTGAGCAGGTTATAATGTGTTTTTTGTAAGTTTTACACATAAGAAAACTAACATGAATTTACTTGAGCTTGAGGCAATATTCCTCTGTGTTTGACTCTCTGAGAACATTTAAAATTATAAAAAAAGATTAAAACTAATTATTATTTTAACCATTTAAATATTATTTAAACTAGTTTACAATAAAAACTCAGGTATTGTATGACTACAACTAAATAACTCAAGCATGTGCTTTTTCTGAACTTCCTAGCCACCAAGACATTATGGGAAGACTGTTAAGTTATACAGTGCTTTGATTTGGTAGAAGAGAACAAAACTGTTTAGCAGAAAAGTCATTTTTTTATAGTCCTTTGATTTAAAAGGTTATTATAACAAGATCTTTTATTTACATAGGAATATTGAGAATATAAAAAAATAAAAAGATGCTAAATTGTTTCTAGCAGCACATAATAATAAATAAGTCATCAAAAGGAATATGGCTCACCATTAGTATATACAATACATTTTAATAATGTACAATTACATTGTTAAATTACTAAAAGAAGCTAACATTGAAAACTAAAGTCAGTCAGATACACGATCTTAATTATTGCCTAATTATGAAATGTTAAGAAATAAAAACAGAAAATATAAATAAGTAAAGATGTATCTTAGAGGGAAGAAAAACTAAATAGTTCTACACATATTAAAGGAGAAACTGGCTGGGCACAGTGGCTCACGCCTGTAATACCAGCAGTTTGGGAGGTCAAGGCAAGTGGATCACTTGAGGCCAAGAGTTCAAGACAAGCCTGGCCAGCGTGGTGAAACCCCGTCTGTACTAAAAATATAAAAAGTTAGCTGGATGTCGTGGTGCTCGCCTGTAATCCCAGCTATTTGGGTGACTGAAGCACGAGAATTGCTTGAACCTGGAAGGCAGAAGTTGAGTGAGCTGAGATCATATTACTGCACTCCAGCCCGGGCAATAGAGAGAGATGCTGTCTCAAAAAAAAAAAAAAAAAAAAAAAAAAAGGAGAAACTGTCAGTAGACCCATGCTCTTATGCTAATATTTCCATGAAGATTCCAACAGAATCCTATGACCACTGATGTAGCTACTCCAAATTTGTACAATCTGTAGTTTATTCTGCTAACATGATAATTCTGCTCATTGAAGGCTAAAGTACCCTAGTATTTATTTGTAGGATCCAGAACTGGGACTGAGCACAAATGGGGAAAGAAGGTCAGATCACCCCAACATGTAAAAGCTGAACCTAATCAACTGGCCAGTCCATTTGCATTTGGGCCTGCTGAATGGTTGGAAAATTAAAGGGCTTGTTAACCGAATGAAAAATAAATGCTCCAGTATCTTAGTCCATTTTTGCTTCTATAACAAAATACCAGAGATGGGGTAATTTATAAATAATAGAAATTTATTTCCCACAGTTCTGGAGGCTGAGAAGGGCAAGATCAAGGCATCAGCAGGCCTGGTGTCTGGTGAAGGCCTGCCTCTCATAGACGGTGCTTCATTGTTGCATCCTTGCATGACAGAAGGAATGAACACGGTTTCCTCGCATGGCAGCTGCGTGGAAGAGATCAAACCCACACACTTAGGATCTTGTATAAGGATGGGCTAATGAGATCTCTTCCCTCACGGTTTTAGCAGCTCCTAAAAGCCCCACCTCTTAATACTATCATATTGGCAATTAAGTTTCAACACATAAATTTTGGAAGACATTCGAACCATAGCACCAATTATAACCCTGCTTTGGGCAGGAATAAGAGCACATTTGTCTTAATTTGTCAATGACATATCAGAAGAGGTAGAAGAGTTTCTTACCACAGAGTGTACATTAGCATCCCTTAGGGGGCTTTTATGTCATAGTGATGCCTAACCCCAGTCTGAGAACAATTAAATCAGAATTCCTGTATGAGGCATGGGTCTCATTTTTCAAAGCTCCCCTTTGATTTTGCATAGTAAAAATTGAGAATAATTATTGTAGTCTACTATAGGCATAACAGAGAATTTACCCAAGGTACGATCAAATACATGGTAAATGAGAATTTTTTTTTAATTATGGTTTTGGTAGACCTAAACCAGGTATAGATATATGTGTCCCATGACCATATTCTCTCACCTAATTCAGAATATCTGAGATAATTCTCATGAGAATCTTCAAAATTTTGGCCTTCCACAGTGCCTTGCATTTTCCCCAAGACATGGAACTCATATTACTGATATTAGGGGATACACAGAAACAACATCAATTTAAAGCTAATGATGTTGTATGAAAAATCATTCTTTACTTAATGCTCTTTCAATCCTCTGATTGACCCAGAAAGAAAATTTAAGTTTACTGCTATTATGTATTTAATATCCCTGTGATGCTTAATGAAAGAGAGAGAAAAATACAGAGAGAAGAGGGGGAGAGAAAAAGAGAACAGGAGAGAGGGAGGGAGAGAAAGATAATTCAGGCTAACATTTGGTTGGCAATACTATTTAGCTATAATTTGATAGTTTCAGTTTCATTGTAGAATTTTTTGGAGTTGCAGTCTATTTCTTCTGATACTAGATTTCCATTTATGGTAATGAGTCAATTTAAAGAACAATTCAAAGCAAATGATAGTAGAAACTGTATTTAGATAAGGACAAAAAAATGTGAAGACATTTATCTCAGTTCAGATTAGATTTGTAAAAGCATAAACAAAGAAACAAAGCCTGAGGCAAGAGCTTATGTTGTGCTTCTCTATTAGGTATGCAATCCCGGGAAGCAATAGTGTGTGCAAGCAAAATGTGCTGAGAAGGACAAAAAGCATATCTGAAGAGGTGTGCTACAGAGTTGCAAAGGAAATAGTTAAATGAGGACCTTGATCATCATCACCATCATACTATTTAAGGCTTATTTTGCTTTTTAATTTAGTTGAACAGATATAGTAAATCAAAGGTGAAAACTTTTAATAATGTTACCTTCGTTAAAGTGTCTAAAGTCATTTTGACAATTATGCAAAAGAACCTTTCAATTCTGACTTCAGTTCCTCCCACTCTGTCTTCTTATATCAAACTTAAATAGAGAAAGTAAATAAAAGCAATGATGCAAGGTTCATGTCGGTAACTCACGCTCCTGGAGGCCTCACCCTGCTGATATACTGCCGTAATAAATTACACAACTAGTGCAGTTCTTTTGATTTATTGCTGCAATAGATCGTAAGCGTGATGACTGACATAAACATGTGTACCATAGACAGCTGGGCTTCACAATATTTTATTTCTCTCTCCTCATTTTCAAGTGCTTAGTTTGGAAAGTAAGAAAGACAACAAATTGACACATGCAGGAGGATATTTCTGGAGCAGCCCTCCCCATAGACTGTTGAAGTAATAGCTTTTAAATTGAGAAGTCCCAGTGCTCTTCTCTGCTTCTAGTTCCTCCCAAAGGACTGTTTAAAAAAGATAAAAAGCCATTAACTCTTATGAATTAGGTTTTGATAATTCAGTTTGTAGTTTTTCTTTTTCGTTTTTTTTTTTTGACTGTGTAAATACATAATGACAGACTTCATCTGCATTTCCTCATTCTTTCTCTGAGCTATTATGAGCTATCATGGAAATTGGAATTACAGACATTTAAAATCAAAGTAATTATTTAATAGGCTGTTACACCCCTGCTTTCAAAAAGAGAACAGTTGCTCTGCCATGTGTCCAATCATTTTTTCAAACTTAAGATTTATACTGAGGTGTAAATGATCGCTCTTTATTTCGTGGTTAAAATGATGCTTCATCATGTCTCCTGAGAGCATTTCTGCAATTGGCAACAAGGGGCCTTTTAATGATTTGTGTGGTCATCTGTTCTCCTAGTTCTTTGTATCTACCTGGGGAGCTGTGTGGAATGCATCATAGTATTTGATCATAAGAATTCTTTTGACCCTCCCCAATATTTAATATTTCCAGACCTGGCATCTCTTTTGTTATGAACTGTGACTGGTCTAAGATACTACTCAATTTGCTGAGTTACGTATTTTATATTTATTAATATTGCAGAAACACAAGACACTTGGTCAACAAATATAGTTCTTTACTGATACCACCAGATCAGCAGCCACAGTAATAATGAGACCATTAGTTTCCCACATCTAGACCACCAGCAATGCCGTGAGAGCTGATGGAATCTTTCCAAGTGGGTGGTGGGTTAGTTCACATGGATAGAAACAGAGAACAATAGATTTTCTCCATTTACATATATAGAAGACAGTCAGCCATCCTATTTCCTTCTTCCAAAAGGAGAGAAGGAAAGCAGAAATGAAAACTTTATTCCTCTGAAAATGGTTTTTACCCTAATCTTTTTATTTTATTTTATTATTATGTTTTGAGACAGAGTCTCACTCTATAGCCCAGGCTGGAGTGCAGTGGCACGATCTCGGTTCACAGCAACCGCCGCCTCCCGGGTTCAAGTGATTCTCCTGCCTCAGCCTCCCAAATAGCTGGGATTACAGGTGTGTTCTATCACGCCCAGCTAATTTTTGTATTTTTAGTAGAGACGGGGTTATGCCCTGTTGGTCAGGCTGGTCTCGAGCTCCTGACCTCAGGTGATCTGCCCACCTCGGCATCCCAAAGTGCTGAGATTACAGGCCTGAGCCACCGCACTGGCCTACCCTAACCTTTTAAAGTGTAAAGATGTTTCTCCAATGGCAAGATAAAGCCCAGGTGTCTCCAGCTTTCAGGGTGAGGAGATGTGTCCAAATTGAGGATTCATCCCTTTTGACATTTGAGGTAGTGGTCGTGTCTTCTGGTACTTTGGCCTTAAGTTAGGGACCTAATCCAGCTATCATTTGGTCCTGATGGGGAGACAAGTTGTATTGTCCTTTCAGATCAGAGAAATTAGCTAGAAAATAGCTACTGATCTAATTTTTCTGACATGGTAATATGTGAGGAGTACAGTATTTCTGGGGAAGGTGAAAGCAAATGTTTTCTATCTTTCTTCAATATATATTCCTGTGTCTCATGAGGCTCGGCCTTTGGCAAGAGCACTGAGAAATCTGAGGAAATTTTGTTTTCCCAAAGTGTCATATTATGCAGTTTTCTTACTTAGTTTAAGGAGTTTAATAAGATTTCTCCCCTTCTCCTTTTCTCCCTCTCCCTTTTTTTTCTTTCTTTGTCTCCTTGTTCCCCTGTTCCGTCTCCTCGTTCCCCTTGTCTCCCTTGCTGAGAGAAGGAGATAGACTTCCTCCCTCCGTTTACTTCTATATTTTGCTGAGAGAAGGGACATGTACCTCCTTTCTCTCTGAAAAATATAGGAGTAAACAAAACGACAAAAATCCTTGCCCTTAGGGTATATTATATTCTAGTGAGAGAACAGATATTAAACAAGATAATTAAGTAAATAAATGGTAGATAGTAATAAGTACTTAGAAAAAAATCATCTCGGAAAAAGGGATTGATATTTTTGAAAGTGGTTGGAAAAGTCTTCAGTGAGAGGATGACTGAGGTAAATGTTTGAAGAAAGTGAGGGGGTTAGGCGGCCAGTTGGGTATTTTGGGGAACAGCATTCTAGGCAGAGTGCACTGCAAATGCAAAGGCCTTGGGCAGGGATTGTGCTGCTGAGTAGAAGGAGGCCAGGATGGCTGGAGGGGGGGTAAAAGGAGAGCAGTAAAATAATTTCTTTTCTTATTCAATACTCATTTCCTTTGTCATTCTCACATTCTACCTTGCATGGTACTACGTTAATGGAAAATCACCAATATATTAACTTCGTTAAAAGGGGTTAAAGTCATCCTCCCCCACCTAAAAAGTTGTGTCATTGTAGATGAGAATGAAAGTGAAAAAAAACTGTAAGGGTTTTAGCTTTGATAGACCAGGCTGCCTTGGAAAAAAGAAAAGTCAAGATCACGTAATTAGGATTTGTCCAATTGTGCTTTTCTCTATAAAATTGGGTTGTTTAAACTTGTCCAGTTTTTTATTGATCAAAATTATTATGCTCATTGGTAATTTTCAAAGAACAAATCAGAAGTTAGAAATATGCATCATGAAAATTTAAGCTGATGTGACTTTATATTTTTATTATAAAGTTTAAATAATCATTCTTTTGTATTGATGGAATTTTTAATGATTAAACTATTAAACATCATTTATTTTGAATGAGATTAGAGAGGAAGGTTAAACACTCATCTTTAATAGTTAAATCAGATTTGCTTTTCTATTAAGATTTTTTTAAGCAATATAATTATATTCAACTGTATCCTTATTTTTCCTGCCGCTATATATGACTAAAATTTGAAGGCAAAAAACTGATTTTTGATCAAAATTTTAAAAATAAGGAATTCAGTAAATCAAGCAAATATGGTTTTAGCAAATTCTAAAATCTGTAGTGCAACCAGGTTTGGTGGCTCATGTCTGTATCTCAGCACTTTGGGAGGCTGGGGGGTGGGGAAAATCCCTTGAGCCCAGGAGTTTGATACTAGCCTGGGTAAAGTAGTGAGACTCTGTTTCTGTAAAATTGAAAAAAAAAATTAGCCAGCATGGTGGCATGTATCTATAAGCCCAGCTACTCAGGAGGCTGAGGTGGGAGGATC
>NW_026652299.1:11216455-11312202 GCF_009828535.3 Hylobates moloch
CAAAAAAAAAAAAAAAAAAAATCAACCATCAGAACGAAGCTCAGGCCAAAAGTGGACTGGGATTAAAACTAGGTAGTTCCCCCAGGTGTAGACTACTTTTATGGTAATGATATTAGAATGAAAAAAGTCAGAAATAATTGAACTACACAATAATTGATGATGGTGTGATGAGTGTTGGGAGAATTTGGGGACAGGAAGTGGGAAGGGTTTGTTTGGTGAATAACAGATGATCTTTGAAGCTGATCTTAGACTATACATGGTGAATAAAAGTGTTCTGGATATCTGACCTCAAAAATAATTGGATTCTGATGGTCTTCTATCTTCTGGTGGCATGGTTAATTTTGGCGAATCCATACACAGCCAAGTCTGAATAACTATGTTCTGAAATAAAACACTTCCTTTTTCTGATACCATTTTTAAGCTGGCTTGCTTTACCAACAATTGTTCTTCTTTTGTTCTTTCTCTGACTTACGTCTTACAAAGCAAGTAAAAGCTTTTCCAAAGGAAGTAGGAAAGAAAGGTTTGAGAGTCAACACATTTGAGAGTCTGCAAAAATCACAGAGAAATTGTTTTGTGGAGCAACGTCTAGAGTGAGAAAGTTGTGCCCCAAGCTTCTGGGATATAGCTAGTATCACAAATGCTTGAATGACCACAAACATGGGTAGTGGCTTTTAAATTCTTTATTATAATATGATGGAAGCATTTCCATGGATCGTCTTCAGCACCTGAAGTATGGAGTTTATCAAAACTTTACATGTCCTGTTGGTTTAGCACGTGGACTGCATTTCAAAAGATCAAGAGTACCAAGATCAAGCACTGTTCATTTTTATGATACTTTTTTTAATGACTGCTTCCTGCTTGGCTGAACTCGTTCTTTGATACTTTTTTTTTGTTTTTTGTTTTTTTTTTGAGACAGAGTCTCTCTCTGTCTCCAGGCTGGAGTGCAGTGGCGTGATCTCGGCTCATTGCAACCTCCACCTCCTGGGTTCAAGCACTCCTGCCTCAGCCTCCCGAGTAGCTGGGACTACAGGCACACACTGCCATGCACAGCTGATTTTTGTATTTTTGATAGAGATGGGGTTTCACCATGTTGGCCAGGATGGTCTTGATCTCCTGACTGCATGATCCTCCCCGCTTCAGCCTCCCAAAGTGCTGGGATTACAGGCATGAACCACAGTGCACGGCCTGATTCTTTTTAGAATTTTTTCCTGAGTGAAAACCCTATTCCTTAGCTGCTTTTCTTCCATTCTTATTAAAATTCACAGAGAATATTAAAAGTAACCAATTATGAAATATCTAGAACTAAAAGTAAGATGATTTTGAACATAAGCCATGGCATGGTTAACAAAAATGCCATTAACTCTATTGGAAAACATACCTTACATGAATAAAAATACACCATGATATGAGCACACATTAATTAATTTAGTTAATTATGTCTATGTGGATTACTCATGTCTGCAAAATTAGGACGACATTATTAGACCTTATTTCTGCCAATAGAGAGAGTTAGCATTTAGTTTAAATAATATAGCTGTTGGAACTAGATGGGCACTTAGAGATTATGCAGATAACTTTTCCCATTTCATAGACTTGTAATTTGATCATAGTTGAGCTAGTTCCTCTCTCACCCCTAACCCCCTCTGCACATACTCAACTCCTCATATCTATACACTTAGTTCAGGGCTCTTTTGAGTTCATCACAGGATCACAGTAATGTTCGTTTATAAAGCATCCCCGGGGTGAAACGTATATGATTTGTCCATCCATAGCTAGGTATCAGGGCTAAGGTGAAGAGCTGAAGATTAAGTTGGAGAGTGTAACAATATAAGAATTTACTGTAAGTATTTAGAGAAGCTTCTAT
Source organism: Hylobates moloch (assembly GCF_009828535.3). Taxonomy (NCBI): domain Eukaryota; kingdom Metazoa; phylum Chordata; class Mammalia; order Primates; family Hylobatidae; genus Hylobates; species Hylobates moloch. The sequence continues at coordinate 11,218,320 of NW_026652299.1, forward strand.
TTTATTTCTGTGCAAGGGCAAGCTACCACCAAATTATTTGCTATGAATGCTGAATGTTTCTTTTTATCACATATTATACTTAATGCCTCAAAATGAATTCATTGAGAAATATTAGTTAATTACTTTTTTCAGTATGATTTAATATTGGCTTTAACATTTGCGTGATACTGAAGTCACTGGTTAGTTATCCAAATTCAGTTAAAGGGAGAATGACATGACATGACTAAAGGAATGCCAGGAAGTGATTTATATACTGATTAGTTCAGAAAATGTCCTTGAACAATTATGTCTGCTTATTTTTTGTCATCTTTCTGGCAGCTGCCAAATTGTAATGCTTAATGATTCAACTTAAATTAACTAAAATGAATCCTTGTGGAAAACTATAATACCTGTCTAGTATAAGAGAGCTGATTATATTGCCTTCATTTACACAGAATTTATTCATAATTCACTGATACTCTCCAATCAATAAGTTATGGATATTTTTTTCCCTGAGCAAATGGAGAAATAGAACTTTGTGCAGATGTTCAAGCCATTTATGGCACATTGTGTTGAATGGTCAAAGTGCTGTTGCTAGCTCATGGAAATACTCAACTGAAGTTTAAATCACAAACCAAAATACAAGAAAAATTTGAAGATATATGCTATATATAATGTTGTTTCTTCAAACATTTATCTTTACTATAATTTTTAGTAAATAGCTTTAAATTCATGGGAAATGATACTAAAATTTTAAAATAAATGGTGTGGGCAATGTTAAATTACAGCAGAGCACAACATTTTATGGAATGCTTGAATGTTCTCGATTTCTCCAATTTTTAATTAAATCAATTACAGGAAAGTAAATGCAAACTGTCAGAGTTTGAAATGTAGATAAATGCATATAACATGTAAAGTAAAACATTAAATTTTAAATTAATTTCAAAAATGGAAACATTCCCTTTATCCTCAAATCTTTCTTCTTTTCTATTGTAAAAGATCTTATTTATAGGCCATAAGAAGCATTAGTAGTCCAGCTATTTAAAATGTACAGCTTAATTATTTTTACTTTAATCTATCCTTGAGTGAAATAGTTCAAAGTGTGAGAATTGTTGGGCCAACATCCTCCAGATTGGAATGGCCCTTGAAAAATCACAGGAGTGGAACTAGTGAACTCAATGACTACTTCAACAGCAGAAACCAGATATTAGGAGGGCCTTACGAAAACACACTGACTTGGAAATAGTTGATTTCATGGTTTCATGTAGATTCCGTCAATTTTGTTTTCTTGAAGATAACTTTTTTCAGCATAGGAGAACTGTCTTCTTATTCTCTACCTTTGTTTTCCGTAGAATGACCGTCATCAAATCCCAAATAGTCAACTTGGAACAGAATAAAAACTTGGTGCATTCCATCATTTTTACTTAAATATTTAAGCAAATATCACTCAAAGATAATTTTCTTCCATTTACAAATTTGGGGTGATTAGTTATTCTTGTTTTTGAAGAAATTTGAAAATCTTTAAATCATTTGATTTCTAAAATACCTCATAGTCTGTTGGGAGTCATAAACACTGACAAGTAATTCTTTTAGTTATAGTGAAGACACTAAATCTGATCCTTTATTTCCGATCCTTCATTTTTACCCTAAATTTTATTAATTTACTACTTTTTGGAATTTATTAATATTTTAATTGACAGCTAATAGTTGTACATGTTTATGGTATACAGTGTGATTTTTTGATACATGTGTACAGTATGTAATGATGAAATTACATTGACCATCACCATTTGCATTTTCTTTGTGTTGGGAACATTGAAAATTCACTCTTTTAACTGTTTGGAAATATTCAATAAATTGTTGTTAATTATAGTCACCCTACAGTGCTATAGAACACTAGAACTTATTTCTCTCTTATCTAGTTGTAATTTTGTATTTGTTAACCAACATCTCCCTTTTCTGCCTCCTACTTCTGCCACCCTCTAGTAACCATTATTCTATTCTCTACTATGGGATCAATGTTTTTAGCTTCTACGTATGAGTGAAAACATGTGATATTTGTCTTTCTGTGCCTGGCTTATTTCCCTTAAAATAATGTCCTACAAACTCTTCCATGTTGCCGTGAATGATAGTATTTTATTTTATTTTATTTTATTTTATTTTATTTAATGGCTGCATAGTATCTCATTGTGTATACGTACCACATTTTCTTTATCTATTGCCCTGCTGATGAACAGTTAGGTTGATTCTGTATTTCGGCTATTGCGAATAGTGCTGTAATAACACATAGGAGTGTAGATATCTTTTTGACATACTAATTTTCTTTCCCATGGATATAAACTCAGTTGCAGGATTGCTGGTTCATATAGTAACTCTATTTTTTATTTTTTGAGACCCTTCAATATTGTTTTTCATAATGGCTGTTTTATGTTCCCACCAACAGTATGTGAGTCCCCCTTTCCACACATTTGTTATTTTTTGTCTTTTTGATAATAGCCTTTCTAACTGGGGTGAGATGATATCTCATTTTGGCTTTGATTTGCATTTCCCTCATGATTAGTGATGTTGACCATTTTTTCAGATACCTATTGGCCATTTATTTGCATGTTGTCTTTTGAGAGCTGTCAATTCAGCTTATTTGCCCACTTTTTTTTAATTGAATGATTTTTTTTCTGTTGAGCTTTTTAGGTTCCTTGTGTATTGTGGATATTAATCACTTACCAGATAAATAGTTTACAAATATTTTCTTCTACTCTGTAGATTGTCTCTTCACTCTATTAATTGTTTTATTTGCTGTGCAGATGCTTTTTAGATTCATATAATCACATTTGTCTATTTTTGCTTATGTTGTCTCTGTTTTTGAGGTCTTATTCATAAAATATTTTTCAAGACCTATAATATCTTAAAGCATTTCCTTTATGTTTTCTTTTAGTAGTTTCATAGTTTCAAGTTTTATATTTAAGTCTTTAATCCATTTTGAATTTTTTTTATAATGAGATGCAAGGTTCTAGTTTCATTCATCCGCATATGGATATCTAGTTTTCCCAACACCACTTATTGAGGGGGCTGTCCCCAATCAATATTCTTGAAGTCTTTGTCAAAAATGAGTTGGCTGGAAATACCTAACTTTATTTTTTAGTTATCTATTGTTGCGTTGGCCTAATTGTCCATTTTTATGCCAGCAGCATGCTGTTTTGTATTTTTGCAAGTATATTTTGAAGTTAGGTTTTGTGATGTCTTTATCTTTGTTGTTTTTCTTTTCTCAGGATTGCTTTGGTTATTTGGGAAATTTTGTGATTTCATGTAAGTTTTAGGGTTCTTTCTATTTCTGTAAAAATGTCATTGGTATTTTGATAGGGGTTGCATTGAATTTGTAGATCACTTTTGGTAGTGTGGTCATTTTCACAGTATTAATTCATCTAAACCATAGACATGGGATGTCTTTCCACCTTGGTGTCCTCTTCAATTTCTTTTACCAGTGTTTTCTAGTTTTCCTTGTTAAAATAGTTGACTGCTTTGGTTAAATTTATTCCTAGGCATTGTATTTCCTTAAAACTTTTGTAAATGGAATTGCTTTCGTGATTTCTTTTTCAGTTAGCTGCTTGTTGGTGTATAGAAATGTTACCATTTTTTGTATTTTAATCGTTTTATTCTTCAAGATTACTGAATTATTTATCAGTTATAAGAGTTTTTCGGTGGCGCTTTTAGGGTTTCCTATATGGAAGATCATGTTGTCTATGCACAGGGACACTCTGACATTCCCCTTTCCAATTTCGATGCCTTTTTTTTCTTTCTGTTACCTAATTGCTCAGATTGAGACATCCAGTATTATGTTGAGTGATAGTGATGAGAGTGGGAATGCATTCTTATCTTGTTCCAGTTCTTAAAGAAAAAGCTTTCAGCTTAACTTCATTAAGTATGATGTTAGCTCTGTGCTTGTCATATATGGCCTTTATGCATTACTTATTTACTTAATTTGTTGAGAGCTTTTATAATGAAGGGATTTTGAATTTTGTCACATGCTTTTTCTATGTCTATTAAGATGATTATAAGGTTTCTGTTTCTTATTCTGTAATATAATGTATCACATTTATTGATTTGCATACTTTGAACCATCCTTGAATCTCTATAATAAACTCAACTTGGTTGTGGTGAATGATCTTTTCAGAGTGCTGCTAGATCCAGTTTGCTAGTATTTTGTTGAGAATTTTTGTACTGATATTCATCATGGATATGGGTCTATACTTTCTTTTTTGTGGTGTCCTTATTTGGTTTTGATATCAAGGTATGCTGAGATTATAAAATAAGATTTGAGGAATTCCTTCTTTTTTAATTTTCTGGAAGAGTTTGGAAAAAATTATATTAGTTCTTCAAATGTTTGGTAGAACTCAACTGTGAAACCATCCAGTCCTGGGTCTTTCTCTGATGGGAGACCATATATGAATGATACAATCTTGTTTTTCCTAAATGCTATGTTTACATTTTCTTTTTCTTCTTGGTTCAATGTTGGTAGGTTTTATGTGTTTATAAATTTATCCCTTTCTGTTAGGTTTTCCAATTTGTCAGCACGTAGTTGTCCATAATAGATTCTACTAATCTTTTGTATATCTGTGGTAACAGTTGTAATGTCTCCTTTTTGATTATGATTTTTTGGGGTCTTTTCTTTTTTTTTTTCCTGGTTACCCTAGATAATGGTTTGTCAGTTTTGTTTACCTTTTTGTAAAATGACTTTTCATTTTATGATTTATTGATTTTATTTTTTATTTTCAATTTCATTTATTTCTGCTCTAATCTATAGTATTTCTGTCCTTCTACTAATGTTGAGTTTTGTTTACTCTTGCTTTTAAGTTCCTTAGGGTGCATTATTAGGCTGTTAATTTGAAATCTTTCTACTTGATGATGAAGACATTTATTTTTACAGCCTTTCCTATTAACACTGCCTTTGCTGTATCCCGTAGGTGTTGACATGTTCTGTTTCTATTTTCCTTTGTTTGAAGAAGTTTTTAAATGTCCTTCTTAATTTTTTTATTGACCCAATGGTCATTCAGGAGCATGTTGTTTAATTTCAGTACGCTTTCAAGAGTTTCTCTTTTAATTGATTTCTAGTTTTGTCTCATTTACTTGGTGTGACTTCCATTTTTAAAAAAATTGATGAAATTTGTTTTGTGGCCTAAAACATGGTCTATCCTGGAGAATGTTCCATGTGCTGATGAAAAGAATGTTTATTCTGTAGCTGTTGCATAAAATGTTCTATAAATGTCTATTAGGTCCATTTGGTTTAAAGTGTTATTTAAATCCAATGTTTCCTTATTGAATGTCTATCTAGATCCTCTAGATAGACAATACTGAAAGTGGAGTATTGAAGTTTCTATTATTGGAGCCTATATTCCTTTCTTCAAAATTAATAACATTTGTTTTCTATTGTGTGCTCCAATGTTGGGTGTATATATAATTATTTACAATTAGTACATCCTCTTTGCCATTACATAATGACCTTCTTTGTCTCTTTTCACACTTTTTGACTGAAAGTTACTTTTGTCTGATGCAGATATAGTTACTTATGCTCACTTTTGGGTTTTGTTTGCCTGGAATAGCTTCTTTCTCCCTTCACTTTCAGTCTATGTTTGTCTTTATAGGTCAAAGAAATTCCTTTTAAGTAGCATATTACTGGGTCTTGTTTTATTATTCTTTCAGCCAGTCTATATGTTTTAATTGAGGAATTTAATTATTTTCATTCAAGGTTATTATTAATAGGATATACTCCTGTTGTTTTTTAAATTGTTTTACTGTTTTGTGTAGTTTGTTCCTTTATCTGTCTCATTATTTTTCATTGTGGTTTGTTTTTTTGTTGTTGTTGTGATAAGGTTTGGTTTCTTTCTCTTTCTCTTTTGTACATCTTGTGCATCTGCTTTACCACTTTATACTTTTGAGTGTTTTCATGTAGATTATCCTTTTGCTTCTAGATGTAGGACTCGCTTGAGCATTTCTTGTAAGGTTGGTCTGGTGATAATGAATTCCCTCATTTTCACTTGTCTGGGAAATATTTGATTTCTCCTTAATTACTAAAGATTAGCTTTTCTTGGCATAATTTTTTGGCTGGCAATTTTTTTAGCTTTCATTTCTTTGAACACATCTTTATATTATTTCCTGGTCTGTAAGATTTTAGCTGAGAAGTCTGTTGTTAATGTAATGGGGATACCCTTATATATGACTTTACACTGTCATCTTGCAGTTTGTAGCATTCTGTCTTTGGCTTTTGACAATTTAACTAGAATGTGCTTCAGAAAGGACCTTTTTTGAGTTGAATATATTTTGAGATCAGCAAGCTTCCTGAATCTGACTGTTTATATCTCTACCAAGATTTGGACAATTTTCAACTATTATTTAATTAAATAGGTTTTCTACAGATTTTCTCATCTCTTTTCCTTCATAATTACCACAATGAAAATATTTATTCATTTAATGGTGTCTCATAGTTCTGTAGACTTCCTTTACTGTTTTTCATTATTTCTTCTTTCTCTGACAGAATAATTATAAGTAATCTATCTTCAGATTAAGACATTCTTTCTTCTGCTTGATCTAGTCTGATGTTAAAACTCTCAATTATATTTTTTTATTTTATTCATGGAATTAGTCAGTTTCGGGGTTTATGTTTGGTTCTTTTTATATTTATCTTTTTATTAAAATTCTAATCCATTTGGTAGTTTTCCCCTCTGATTTTGTTGAATTGTTTACCTGTATTTTTTTTTGGACCATGCTGCGTTATCTTAAGATTTTTATCTTGAATTTCTCTTCTGGCAATTTATAGATTTTCTTTTCCTTTGGGTCAGTTTCTGGAGAGTTATTTTGCTCCTTTGGTACTGTCATATTTCCTTCCTTTTTTTGTTTCTTGTGTCCCTGCTTTGTTGTCTGTGCTTCTGGTGGAACAATCACCTCTTCAAATCATTATGATGTGGCTGTTATAGAGAAAGACGTTTATCCACAGATGGGTCTTAGTGTGCTGGTTACTCAGACTCGGGTTCTGAGTAAAAGCAGTGATACAGTCTCTGTGAAACTTCTTAAGCAGCAATCGACATCAGTAATAACTATGAGTGTCTCAATAATTTTGACTATAGAAGTTTGTGGTATCAGCAGAGGCAGCACGGGTTATTAAGATCTTTGGTGGCAAAGGCTTTTGATGGAGATTTAGCCAAGGCGATCCCTCTTTGTTTTGGGTCTGACATAGGCCACAAGCAACTGTGGTGGCACAGGTTTCTAGTTGTTTGGAGTAGCTATGGAGCCTGGGTCATAGGCTCAAGGTCTTGTGAACCTACTATGGCACCTGGGTCATGAGGTGCAACTTCACTCTTTGTACCAGAATTGGATGTTGATTGCCCACACAACCAGGATCTATGACTCTGAGACAATCTCTAGCAGCATGGGCTCAGTGAGTCAGGATGTAGCTGTGATTCTGCCCCTGTGGGCACAACACTGGCCAAACTCTGAGGAAGAAAGGATTCTCTGGAGGTTTGGGCCTGAGGAGCAAAGTAGGCTGAATTTGTGAATCAGAGCCAATAGGTCTCAGTGGTAACTTGGCTCCCAAGGAATAAGGCAGCATATAGTGGTGACTCCAGACCCTGCGACTATAGGACTTGTCAGTATCCCAGACTCTGAGACCAAGTGCAGTAGCAGTAAGGAGTCCAGAATGGCAGAACACAGCTGTTGCTTGGACCCTGGGGGTAGGGGGCAGCTTAATAATAATTATACTGCCCAGAGAGAAGATATCTCAGCAGCTTGGGCTCAAGGAGGCTAGTCGAGCTTTAGGGAAATGGAGTATGAGAGTTGTTTGGCTTATAGGGCAGGGTGTCTCAGCCTAGCCATTTTTGTTTCCATGGAACGCGGGGTACTATAGCAGCTCAGTCTTGGGATGTGCAGCTGCTCAGTTCAGCCAAGCCACCGATTCCCCAGGTTGCAATGTGTCACTTCAGCTCAGGATCAGGGGTGAGGGTGTGATTGCTCTAGGTAGCCCAGGAACTGTTTCCCTGGGATGTAGTACATCACTTCAGCTTAAGTATTGTCATGCATGATCACTGTGGGTGATCATTTCACAGGAGTCAGGCTGCTGCTTTAACTTAGGCACTGTTGAGGTTCTGGCTGACCAAGGTACAGTATGTTTCCCCAGGAGGCATGATACTGCTTCAGCTCAGGCACAGGTATGTGTTACTTCTCTGAGAGGCCAAGGGACTGTTTCCCTGAGAAGCTAGGCATTGCTTCAGCTTTAGCGTAGCGGGCAGTGTACAGCCAAAACTGGGAGAGGTATATGGAGTGGCTCCACCAAAGCATCATTTCCCTGGGAGGCAGTGCACAGCTTCAGCTTGAATACCATGGGGCAAATCTCAGCAGCAACTGGGATGAGTTTTTGAAGTGTCTCTACCAGGGCACTCTTCCCTCCGGAGACAGTGCTCAACTCCAGCTGAGGCCCCTAGGGACAAGTGCAGCAGTGGCTAGAAGGTAGAGATAAAGCAGCTCTGTGCAGGTGCTGTTTTTTCAGGAGGAGGTGAACAACTTTAGCTCCAGCCCCTAGTTGCTGGGCTCAGCAGTGATGACTCTTGGGTGTACATGGGATGGTTCTGCCAAGGCACTGTTTTCATGAGAGGCAGTAAGAGCTTCAGCTCAGGCTTCTAGGGGTAGGGCTCATCTGCAACTGGGAAGGGTAGGGTGGAGCAGCTCTACCACTGCTTGACCCCCTGGTGAAGGGGTTAGCAGCTACTTGTGGCATGGATTCGGGATGTCAGGCCACTGGGCGGGGTGGTTTGGCAGCAGCTTAGTCTCAGTGATAAAAGAGTGCCATGGCCACTCACCTCTGGAGCCACATACACTCCATCAATAGTTGCAGTTCCAAAATGGCATAGCAGAGAAGCCATGCAGGGTACAGGGAGTGGGACACAGTGTCGCTCCTTCTCTGGGGAAAGCATAGCTGTGTGGACTCCAGGCAGCTCCTTCAGCTGGGCTTGGTGCCTGTGAGGACTGTGGGGGTCCGCAGTGGTGAGGACTGTAAGTATCCAAGGTGTTAATGGGAGCTACTGGGATCCTTTTGTTTACCTTTTTCCCCACTAGGAGAAGTTCCTCCTGACTCCCAGCTTATCCCAGGGGAGGAATGAAGTGGTGAGGGCCAGATGTTTCTTTCAGTTTTCTGTGAGGCCATCCTGAGCTTTTCTGCTCACTAGGGTTTCTGTTACTCCTTCGATGTACTCTGGTGCTCTCCTTTATTTACTTTCAAGAAAATGCAGTTGTTTATTTGTTGTTTTGGCTGTTTTTGTTGAGAAATGAGCGCTACGGATTTCTTATCAAACATCTTGCTAATGTCAGAATCCCTTGCCACTTATTTTAAACTGTGCAGAATTTCAGGTGAAAATATAATTTCTTTATAAGTAAATAACCTTATTTAATTAAAACAAAAAATGTAAATAAGTAAAACTTCCCCATATAGTGAGGGATCTGGTAAATTGGCACCATTTCAATTTTTATTGAGAATATTAATATAGAAAATTAAACATGTTTTCTAAGTGTAAAAATTGAAGAATCTTAAATCCTAATTTTCAAGGATTTTATTATTACATGGGTTAAAATATGCTGTGGCCAATAATATAATCTTCAAAAAATTATAATTCAGAAAAAGTGATATATAAAACAATTATTATGAGATATATTAATCATATCCTTTAAATGTTCATGTAAAAGTTCACCAACGTGTGTGTATATACAAATATATATCATAAAATATATGTTATATATCAGTACATAATAAACAATTAGAGGAATATGGAGTATGTTTGCCATATTCTTCAGGCTACTTTTTTTCCACTTAGAATCTACAGTGGAAAAAAAATCTATTTTTCTCAATGTACTTCCATTTTTCCTCTGAAAATTGAAATAAAAAAGTCCTAAAGTAATACTATCTTCTTATATTGCAGCTAAATCATACCAGTGTTTCTTGAAAGACACACTTTAAAAACTATACAAGTAGATCTTTCAGGATAGCAGTGTTTCTGAAACAACATGAGCGGCTTTAAGTTACGCTGAAATGCTAAAACTTAGTATATCTTAAGCTCCTGACCAGATTTAATTTGAAATACTTTTATAACAAAGAGAGCTTCTCAGAGTCTATTTGGTGTCTTGCTTTCTTCTGATTTTTAATTAAACTGTATACATCACAAGAAGTCCTGTAATTCTGCATATATTTGTTACTCTCTTTAAAAATTTTACTTTTTAATTGAGGAAAGCCATTGATGACTGCACTAAGAGGGTTTCAATTTTTACGCTGTCAAGGTTAATCATTTTGGAAGTCAGGAGGATCCCTTAGTATTGAATGCCAAATAGCTTTCAATGACATTTATCTCCTAGCATAAAATTTTTATTGATTATATGAGTATTCATATTTTAGTGTTTGCTTTTTGAATGTTATACATAGCAGTATTGAAAATAATCTTGATAAATGTGTGCTGAAAATTCTGGTACCATTTAGAAATAACACTTATGTGATATATTTGATTAAAGTGGTTTTAAATTCTAATAGAAAATCTGAAATCCAAAGGATATCTCTTAGTTTGTTATTGTATGTGGAAAACAATATATATTGCTAAAGTAAATATCTAAAGGATTTTTAATTTGCTACCAGGTTTCAAAAATAAGGAAAAAAAATTCAGTTGTGCCACATTACAAATTAGTAAAATAGGAAAATCTTAGTTCAGAAAAAAGAAAGAATGTAAGGAGAATTTATATTGTAATGTGGCATTGTATTCATCTAATTAAATCTTCTATTACCCAATTTCAATCACATTTCAAAGTCATGTATTCTTTGAATAAAATTCTCTTGCAATGAATGCAAAATGCACTAACTCCATATTACTATCAGAGGAGAGATAAATTATTGACAAAACAACCCAAAGAGTGTTCTCTCCTTGTTACCCTGTCTACCCCTCCCTCCCATAGGGCTTGCACTTGTGTTAGTAATGAAGAAGCATCAGAATTATGACTGTGTCAAAAGACAACAGACCATAGGCTTCTGTCCATCTACTTCAATCCATTCATCTTCTCACTTTTTCTATTTGATAAAATATGAATAAAGTATGTAGTTCTTCATTTGAAAGACATTTGGCGTGGATCAAGATACAATAAGTGGTCACAATAGCTTTAAAACTCCTCTGAATGTTTTGTTTTGAATGTAATTCCAGATACACTCAACACGGAAAGCAGCACTCTTAGTATTAAAACATGATTGAATGTCCTATAAAATGTTGGCATGATGAATCCATTTTCTCATGAAATCTCTTTGATAAAAATACTCCATTTTCTGAGTAACACCTTGTTCTGTAGGTGTAAATCAATAGAATGACACCAGTAGATGGAAAAGTGGTTACAATATTAGAAGACAGTAATCTGCTTCCTAAGGCTAACCTATACAATTGTGAACTGCCAGACTGCTTTCCATTTCAGATTAGTTTTGCCTTCTAAAGTAATGCTTCATTAATTTTTTTAAAATTATCATGAAAAGTAAAAAAAAGCATTTATATAGCTTGAATTATCTAAGCAATAGAAGAATGAAATAGAAAATATCAAATTTTATTTCATGGGACTCTTCAGTATTAGTAATCTCTAATATCTCTCCAACTATCACTTTAATAATTTTCTTTGAAGGCTTGATTAGACTGTCTGTTGTCTCACAGTTGTGTGTGTGTGTGTGTGTGTGTGTGTGTGAGAGAGAGACAGACGGAAATAATAGAGCATTTAGCTTATCATAGATTCATGGATTAGATATGGGAAACTTTCAGTTCTATGCTTGGTTCTGTAACTTAGTGTTTAATATTTAAGAAACATTTAACACTTTGAACAGAGTTTCCTGGTATTAAAAATATGTACCATCTTATACCCTAGAATTGTTTTTATAAGCACAATAGTAATTTAAGTTCCTTGTCTTACATTTAAATTTTTTTATTTAATTTTACTTTACTTTTCAAATTAAAAAAAATCTCAGCCAGGCACGGTGGCTCAAGCTGGTAATCCCAGCACTTTGGGACGCTGAAGCAGGCAGATCATTTGAGGCCAGGAGTTCAAGACCAGCCTGGCGAACGTGGTGAAACCCTATCTCTACTAAAAATACAAAAATAGGTGTGGTGGCGCATGCCTGTAAATCCAGCTACTCAGGAGGCTGAGGCAGGAGAATCACTTGAACCCAGGAGGTTCACTTGAACCCAGGAGAATCACTTGAACCCAGGAGGTGGAGGTTGCAGTGAGCCAAGATCGTGCCACTGCACCGCAGCCTGGGTGACAGAGCAAGACTGTGTCTCAAATAAATAAATAAATAAGAGAAAAATTTAAAAAAGAAAAAAATCTCAAATGGCTACAATATAGAGAGAAAATTATTATTAATCTCATGTGCCAATCACCCAGCTTTAACACTTCTCAACTTACAGCAAATTTTGTTTGCCAAACAGCCCCCCTAATGTCTAGTCTCTAGATAATTGAGTCAAATCTCAGACAGTAAGACGTTGTATCTGTAAACATGATAGTGCTTTGTATCTATAAGCATGTTAGTGCATGTTAGTGTAAACAAAAAGAAATCGTTTTTATCGATTTCCATTCTTGTAAAACCGTTAGTATATTTTCGAATAATGGTTTCTTAATTTATCAAATATTCAGTCAAAATATCTGCAGTTGTCTTTTAAAAATCATATTGAGTCATCATTTATATAAGATAAAGTCACTAAACTTTTAAAAGTAACTTTGAAATTATATAGGGTCTAATAATCACCACCACCACTAGGTTTTGTGTTAGTTTGTAGATTGTTCATTGATATTCTTTATCAGTTTGAGGAAATTTCCTTTTATTTCTAATTTGCTGCACTTTTTCTCGTGAATCAGGGTTAAATTTTGTCAAATGCTTTATCTGCATCTGTTGCAAGGATCACATGTATTTTCTGGTTTATTTTGTTTATATAGTAAATTACATTAATCTCTTTTAAATGTAAAAGCATTCCTGAGATAAACCATCTTAATAATCATGTATTATTGTTTATATAAAGTTATATTTGAATTACTAATCTTTTGTTTAAAATATTTAGATTGATAGTCATAAGATATATTGATATATCATTTCTTGTATTGTCTGTTAAATTTAGATATTAAGGTTGCTCTAGTTTTATAAAATGAATTGGAAAGTATTTCCTCTTCTATTTTATTGAGGAAATTTATATAGATGTTATTTTTTTATTTACTTATATGAGTTTATATTAATTACTTGAGACAATTCATCATTGAAACAATCTAATTCTTTCCTTCATTCTATCGGGCTGAAAGGGCATGATACCGTTCCTCTTTGTCCTAAGAGTCACAGCCGACACTTCTACAACAAAAGATAGGCTAACAAGAGAAAAGCATAACAATTTAATCAAAGCTTTATGTGACATGGGAACCTTCAGAATGAATACCCAAAGACACAAGGAAAATGATTCATTTATATGTTTAAGTTCAATGAAGAGTGGACAGCCATATAGAAATATGATTGGACAAGAAGTGTATGATCAAATGCTAGCAGACTGAGGTGAGAAAACTCAACCAGGCCTGTGTGGTCGGATTGCTTTTGGATTCTTTGTGTCGGTATGGGGCAGGATCTCTATGAAATGAGGGACTTATGACCTACTGTAGGACAAGGGTAGGATAGAAAATTTCTTCATGGCCAGCTTCTAGACAGAGAGGTAGGAAAAGTTAGAGTAATCATTCTACATTTTACGGCTGGCTGTGAGGAAAAGGAGTTTTAGTTTCTATGACTCACATTGAGAAAGACGAATTGTATTTTTTATGGATTGCCTCCAGGGAGAATGAGGGGCCAGAGATGGGAGGGCAGGAGAAAGTCAGGGAGAAAGTTTGCTTCTGAGGCTGCTGCTTCTGAGGTCTTCACTTGGGGGTATTGTTTTCTGAGCACCAATACATTCCACTGAATCCCCATTTGCCTTTCTTTTTGGATGTACACAATCACAAACATGTACATATATATAGTTGTTCCAGCTTCATTTATTAAAGAGCACCTTTTCCTCATGTAATTGCCTTTCCACCTTTGTCAAAAATTAAGTAAGTATAATGTGTGAGCTATTTTGGTTTCTTTTCATTTTCCTATACATTTTAGAATTAGTTTGAGAATTTCAACAAAAACTTATGTTACAATTTTGAATGGAATTTTGCTGTATTATAGATAAGTCAGGGTAGAATTTATGTCATTATTGTAATGAGCTTTGCTATTGTTAAATATGATAAACATACAATAACTTATTTAGGTCTTCTTTAATTCCGGCATCAGTGTTTATTAGTTTTCAATGTAGAGGTCTTGTACATATTTTAGTAAATGTATTTTATGTTTATTGTTATGAAATTGTTTTATGTTTAATGATTTAATTTTTAAAATAATGTTAGGCTTCCAAAAAGTTACAAAATAGTACAGAGAGTTCCTATATAAACTTGACAAAGCTTCCCCAAATGTTAACATTTTAAATACCCATAATAGTTATGAAAACTGACATCGATACATTAGATCTACAGAACCTTTTCAAATTTCTACAATTATATTAATAAACGCTCTTCTAAACCAGGAACACACATTACATTTGATGACCAGATTTCCTTGTTGACAGTTAATATTAGATATTACCCCAGTCTTGCTTTCTCTTTCTTTAACTTTATGTATTTGAGGAGTATTGGCCTGTTGTTTTTTAGCATGTCCCTCAATTTGGGTTTATTTGATATTGCCTCATGATTACATTCTGGTTATAAATGTTGGGAGGGAGTCTATAATAGTGACATTTGCCCTTCTCAGTAATGTTAACTTTGATCACTTAGTTAAAGTGACATTTTATTCCACTGTAAAGTTACTACTTATTCCCTATGAAATTAATTAATATTCTTGTAGGAAGAGTTTCTGAAACTATGTAAATATTGTAATCCTCATTGTACCTTAGCCCACTAATTTTAGCATTTGTTTCATGTTTCTTGCCTGAAACAATGATTTAATGTAAATCTTGCCAAGTAATAATTTTCAATTTCAATTATTTTCTTCCATATTTATTAACCAGAAATCTCCTCTAAGGAAGAACATTCCCTTGTTTATTGATTAACTTGTTTATTCAATTATTTATGTCAGTGTGGAATCATGGAAATTTATTTTATTCCATAGATTTTAATCTGAAACTATTTTTATTTGTTTCTCCAATGTCCCCCATATGGCCATTGAGTCCTCCAAGTGTACTCCCACATTCTCTTGACAAGCCTCACCAGTGTTTCAACAAGTTCTTACTTTCTGGCCCCGCAAGGTATTCCAGGCTGGCATTGGACTTTTTTCTACACGGAGTACTTAATGTGTTTCTGCTGCTATTACAAATTTGCAGTTGATTTAATTTTAATTTCTATGTTTTCCTTCCTAGTGTACAGAAACACAATTGTTCTTTGTATTCTCTGTACTTACTCTGGTCATGTCTTAGCTCTAGTAACTTTTTGTGGATCTTTTAATATATTCTACGTATATGAGCCTGTCATATGTGTCTCTGAATTGGGATCCAGATAAAGTCCATATATCGCAAATAGTTGATATGTCTCTTAAATATTTTTAATCTAGTTTTCCTTTTTATCTTGGTTATTTAGGAGGCTTGGCAATTTTCTGTTGTTAAAAAAACAGTTAATTTATCTTGTAGAATTTTGAAATCTAGATTTGCATACTGTATACTATGACATTGTTTAACATGTTCAATGGTCCTTGTATTACACAGTAGGTCACTTAGATCTATAAACCAATTAGATTTTTTTGCAAGACTATTATCTGTTTTTCTGTACTATTATCAAAAATCATAAAATGTTTTTGATTTTGTAGCCTATACTTATATTTCCTTACTTGTTTGAGAGCACAAATTGTGCTTTGAAGTTTGTTTTTTCTTTTTTTTTTTTCTTTTGGAGACAGGGTCTGGCTCTGTTGCCCAGGCTGGAGTGCAGTGGTGCCATTACAACTCACTGCAGCCTCTACCTCCCAGGTTTAAGCTATTCTCCCACCTCAGCCTCCTAAGTAGCTGGAACTACAGGCACATGGCACCACACCCAGCTTTTTTTTTGTATTTTTTGTAGAGGCCATTGCCATGTTGCCCAGGCTGTTCTCAAATTCTTGGGCTCAGGTGATCCCCTCACCTTGGCCTCCTAAAGTGCTGGGATTTCAAGTGTGAAGCACTGTGCCCATCCTAAAACATTTTTATCACACCAAAAAGAAACCCTTCCATACTTAGCTGTCAGTCCTCAAACTCTCACTCCCTCAGCCCTAAGCAACCAGGTATCTATTTCCTTATAGATTTGCCTATTCTGGAAATTTCCTATAAATTAAATCATATAATATGTGGTCCTTTCTGATTAGCTTCTTTCACTTAGAATAATGTTTTCATGGTTCATTTATATTGTAGCATGCATTCATACTTCACTTACTTTTAATCATGAATGATATTCTATGATATGGGTATACCACATTTATTCATTCATCATTAGATGGACATTTGAGTTATTTCTACTTTTTGCCTACTATAAATAGTGCTGCTGTGATCCTTTCTGTACAAATTTTAGTGTGGACATATATTTTCATTTTACTTGGGTAAACTCAGATTTGTTGGGCCATACAGACACTATGTTTAACCATTTGAGGCATTGTGAAACTGCTCTCTAAAGTGGCTGTGCCATTCTCCATTCCCCCCAGCACTGTAGAAGAATTCTATTTTTCCACCTCCTTGCTAATACTTGTTATTACATTTTTCATTATAGCCGTCCTAACAGGTGTGAGGTGGTATTTCATTGTGGATTTGATTTGCATTTTCCTGGTGACTAACCACTTTATTCTTTTGTTCAACAAGTATTTGTTGAGTGCCTAATATGTGTCAGGTGATATTCTTTGGAGCTGAGGCTTCATCGCTGAACTGCACAGATAAAGATCCCTACTTCCAAGAAGACTATATTCCTGGGAGGACAGATAATAAGCCATAAACCTAGCAAGTACAAAGGAGAGCTGAATAAGGGCATTGAGTGTGGTATAGTAAAGACAGGCAAGTTGCAATAGGGAACTCAAGATAAACCTCCTTCATAGAAAAAGTAATATTTGAGCAAAATCCTGAAGGGGTGAGCCAGATGGTTGTGTGAATATTTTGGGGAAGAGACTCACAGGCATAGAGAACAGCCAATACAAAGACCTTATATGTGTTTGATGCATTTGAGGCATAATCCTGATGCATTTGTGGCTAGCACAGAGAGAACAGAAGAGCATGGGGGAGCACAGTAGGTAACAGTTCCAGAGAAGTAACGGGGTCAGGCCATATAGGGCACTAGAGATCATTTCAATAACTTTTGAGGCTCTTGGAAAGGATTAGATGTGCAGACACTCAAATCTGGATATAGGAAAGATGCCACTTTTACACATTTTTTAACTTTTGTATTATTGTTAAATTTCTGTATTGAATTTCTGTTTCATTAATAGCATTCTAATGAAGAAGATGAATTTTAAATTGAGACAAGTTTCTAAAGCATATATTTAATTTTAAGGATTATGGGTAAACAGACTTAATGATAATCCAAAAGTTTTTGCAAGTCTGAAAATAAGCAACATTTTCCAAATGTCTTATTCAAGAAATTGATGAGAGTTTGCTTATGAGGAAGAAAATTGTTGGGAGTTGAAGGTGGGAAATAATGTATGCATAATTATTGTGATTGTTGAAGATGAATTAAAACTCACCTGGTATGTAAATCATACTGTAATAAATTTGATTAAAAGAACTAGATGCATAGTTAAGAAGATGTGTATATGAAAATTCAGATAGTCATGTAGTCAGAACCTGTAGTCGTTTTTACTTTTTATTTTTAAAATATTTGCCTTTTAATTTGATATATTAAGAAATATCTTAGGATGACATCAACATATATTTATGAAAATTCAAACACAGAACTTACTTTCCCACCATTACATATACATTTGATAAATATTTCCATATTTATTAAAGTGACTCTGAGGTGGCCTGTGGACACATATGTAATTTAGTTCTGTAGTTAAGTAAACATTTTAGATATAACCTCCAGTCACAAAGCTTTGTCACTTTCTCAAAGTGACACTGAAAAAAAATTGTTTCTTTTTTTAAAATTTGTTTGTTTTGCCTGGCAATCATGAGAATGTTCAGAACGGTATGTTTCAAACAGATGTAGGGACGAAGGTAAGTCTTTCCTTGCCCATTGTTAAGTTCATAGCTGAGACCCTTATAAAAAAAGACACATTAACAAGAGAACAGCATACAAGTTTATTTTATATAACTTTTAAGTGACATTGGAGCCTTCAGAAATAAACCCAAGAAATAGTGAAATCTGTGCATTTTTGTGCTAAGTTTGATGACGAAGTGGATATTGTGGAGTAACATGATGGGAGGACCCTGTGGGTTATGATTTAATAGTAATATACTAGACTGGGGGGGGAACTTAGTAATGCCTGTTTATTCAGATTCTTCTCCATGTCAACTGTGCCACATTCCCTTCCTCCACGTATAAAGTACACTGGGGGGCCCTTCCTCCAAGTATAGGGCAGATTAGGGTGTCCTTTCCTCCAAGGGCGGATTAGAGTCCTATGAGCTACTTCAGAAAAAAGCCAGATAATTCATTTATGGCTTGTTTCAGGGGAGAAAGGAGAGAGAAGGTCAGAGTTGCCTTCCTGCTTCTGCTGTTTTCTCAAATGCCAAGGTTCCATATTTTGGGGTAATGTGTCCTGAACCCCATTGGAGACACCCTGCCTCCCCTCATATATACAACAAACAAACAAAATTATTTGATTTGCAGAATTGAAAATCTTGTAGATGATCAGGGTAACTTCATCTACTTGTAACAGCTGCAGTTTTAATATTGTAGGTGAATAGAAGCTTCGGGCCAGCCAATGTCCATATCATATGACTTGGTTAGATAAAACTCTGCTTTTTTATTTACCTCAAAGTTACTAAATAGTCCTAATAGCCTTATTAGAACTTTTCTGTTGACATGCCAGCAAAAAATAAATTGGAACACAAAGATTTCTCTAAAGTAGATATTAGTTTTACCTCTAAGCATAGATTTGATGATGTGATAAAATCAGTTTAAAAAGCATTAAATCTACAAATGAAAATCCATTCTAAAAGTTAATTTTTAAGTTGATTTTTTAGTTTGCAACACTTTAAAAAATAAAAATAAGATTCAAAGAATATTAAGATTTTAAATCTTATTTAACAGGTCTAAGCCAACTTATTTAACTCCTACAATATTCAGGCAAGAATATTAACAATTATAGCTAAGAATTATTAAGAGCTTACTGTGTTGCCGTGCCAAGTGTTTTATGTATATTATTTAACATTTTCCAGAATCTTATGACAAACACAATTACTAATATATATTAATAAGAGGTATTGCTAGATATGAATCCAAACCTCGACTCTAGCACCCGTGCTAATTGGCCTAGGCTGTATTTTTTTCAAATGTATGGAATGTCAAATTAAATTGGCCTTTCCTTGTTATTCATACATACAAACACATCGAAAGACACATTTTCATGTGTACATATAACTACAGAATAGTTTTTGACTTCTTGTAATCTAGCATCTAGCATCTAAAGTAATATTTGTTTTTTTGTTTTTTTTTTTTTCCTGAGCGTCTGTGAATCTCAATTTGAAAGATTAAGACTGGCATTTCAGAATGGTGTGGACATACGAGGTTTTGATTTAATATATCCTCTTTTGACTAGCTCTTCACTTTTTCTACTAAAATATTAAAAAGCCAGGAGAGTTGTATTTAGACAGCGAGCTCCAGAGAGTAAAATCATTGAAATATTTATCAAAGGTATGAGTTTGATCCTGGGAAGATTATGTCTATAGTTCTTCAGTAAAACACAAATGTTGGTAATACCATTCCACAAAGAAAAGTTTTTATTTTGTGTACATATGTAAATAAAGTACAAATCCTAGCTAGTAGTTCATATACATACATATATACACACACACACTTTAAAAGAAGCAGCAGCAGAAGAAAACTCATACAGCAGAAGAAAATGTTTTTTTAATCACTCATTTATTTACTATTCTATCAGTAAATAATTATTGAAAGTTAAGTATGTTTTAAGCACTTGGGTTACAAAAATAAAAAGATACAATTCCTGGTTTCAAATAGTTCAGTCTTTCCAGAGAGACTGAGAAAATAAAAGCTCTTATAATATCCTCTGATTAGTGCTCTAATGAATGTATACAAACACTGTTCTGGATGTGGAGAGGAGAAAGAAGCCATTTTACCTTGGGCAGCTGGAAGAGGATTCCCAGAGAAAAACACTGTTGAATTGACTCTCAAAATGAATATGTCTGAAAGGAATTCAAAGTAGAAGGAGCTCACTAAAATATATATATTCATCTTTTAAAGTAAAATACTCTTCATTGATACAAATCAGCTTATGAATCACAAACTGTTTAAATGTACTTAATTCAGAATTTTGGATAAGCTGTAAATTTAATAATTGCAGTCATACATAAAGGCAAGAAAATAAAAATATAAAACTTTCCCAGATTCCATTTAACAGTGGCTATAACGCATCCGTAATCTCACAGTTTATATTTCTTCTCATGAGTCCTCTGGGTGACCTCAGGCAATATTTTACCTTTTCTCTTTCCTTAGAAAGGGAGCAGAGGTGAGCCATTGATTTTTTACTATCTTATTTTACAGATTAGGAGACTGAGTGCTAAGAATCAGAAAGAGTTATCCAAAGAAAAATGAAAAATAATGAGTCTCAGAATAGAGTTCTTTCCACTGCTACTCTCTGGTGTATCTTCCATATATTTTCCCTATCCTCCTTCTTCTGTTTCTTCCTCCAGGGGCTTCCCCATATGGAAACTGGCTCTCTTTCCCATTGGCTTCTGGTTGAGTTAGATAAATAGATTAGAAAGGGTTTGCATAAAATCAAAGGAATTCATTCTTCAATATCCATCTCTGAAGGATCTGCCTCTTTAATGAAAGCTGGTGGCTCTTCTCAATGTGGCTCTCTTCTCCAGGCTTCTGAAAACCTCTCCAGCTCATTGGCCTTTCAGGCCTAAGGATGGTACAGCTCCAGGGTCCTCTACCATCACTTATGGCGTCCCTATACTCTCCCAAAATCCTTGTTAAGAGTCCCTTGATTCAGCCCTCCTCAAAGTATTGTAATTTGACCACACCAGCTATTTCTTGCTTCAGGCTTAACTGATACAATCTTCCTGAAGACTTGAGGGTATTCTGAGAAGCTCAGAGTAACAGAAATTAGGCATTCATGTTTTCTATTTGAAGGTAGTTATCTAGAGGGTTGATTTTACTATTAGAAGAGTTTCTTTAGAGATTATTAGAAGAAATAGAATATTCAATATTAAGGAACTTTATTGCATTTGTGTGTGTGTGTGTGTGTGTGTGCGTTTTCTTTCTTAAGAGCACAGTAGACACAATAGAGGACTATTTTAGATCAAGCTTTGAATGTTCTTTACAAATTTGGGTAGACACTAATGTCATTTAGCCATCTTGTATTTGTTCTACAAACTCCCTCAGGTAAGTTAAATATAATAATCTATTTTATATTAAATATTTTACTTTAGTTTTTTAGTTTTAAGTTACTGATTTACCACATTACCAATTTACCACATTTCTTTGAAATCAGTAACATTCTATCATACCCAGCCATGGCAGGGACCAAGTCGTCATTTCTCATAATGATTGTTTATAATCTTCTCAATGAGGCAATCAGTTGGGGAGTTTGGGAAGCCTCCCAGTTCCTGGTTTTTAAATTGTTTGGTTTAAAATCATCTGGGTGTTGGAAATATGTTGTCTGGTTTATGAAACTGAATATTTTTACATTCAGGTTTATTTTTTACTGGTTTGAGTGCTTTCACCAACAAGGCACCTGTGAAGTTCCAAGATGCAAAGGGCATGTGACTAGTGACTATGAATTCCTGACACATAAATTTCAAGTCTATATGACAATAGACATAGATAGGTCTGTCTGTGAGGACACACTTGAGAATAAGTAGTTGTGTCAAGAAATGTGTTTCGTGAAGAAACATGAATTACCATTTTGAAACATGAACCCATTTCTAGGCTCAAGCTAAAAGTGCCTTAAAATTATGCCATAATGGTGCATTACCATACAGCATGGTAGAGTGCAATTTGTGATGACAAGTCTTCTGTGCTACACATAAAGACTCTGACTAGGCATGCAAGGTGCAGCATTCATGAACTTTTAATAGAAATGTTTTAACATGGAAATTGAAACATGTAATTTAATGGATTTCATTTTCTGTTCCATATGAAATTTAACGAAAAACAAGATGGCAGGAGTTAGCTCAGTTCTTAGTGAAACCTATTATACCCTACAAAAGCAACATGCATAATTATGGACTAAATTTAATTTTTTTTCTCCTTTCTCTATGTCAGCAGAAGTAAAAACTAAACTATTAGACTTAGTGTTAAAGTTAATAAAAGGTTGTTATAATGGCTTTTGGTGACAACATTGAAAAACTTTCATTTTTCATAAGAATATCCATAACAACTGTTTTTATTTATGTCAAGTATCAAAATTTTCATTCTTAATGATTCAAAAATCTTTGTTGATGGTCTATTTCATTAGTCTATATTACGATACTGGGGAAATCAAAGAAATGACTATCTTCCCTAACTTGAAGGAGCATCAATTTAATTATAAAAACAGCACATATACATCTGCTAATAAATCAAAAAAGAATTTCTCTAGTCCCTGTCACCAAGTCAAAATTAATTCAAATCTTGGATGCTTTGAGTCTGACATAATATCAGATTTCTTAGTAAATCTGTGACCTTGAGCTAACTTCTTCAAGCTTCAGTCATTACCAGTAAAATGTGGTTTAAAATAGTATCTACCACAGGGATTATTATGTAGATTAAATTATGTATTACACATATAATACATATACTTCCTGAGCATTAAAAGCATCCACGAAATGTTAGCTCTTACTGGTAATTAAAAAGGATGAAAAGATAAATGACAGCTCATGAATTCTGGTAAAATGTGATTTAGGGAGTCTTTCATTTGTAAATACTGCTGTATTAATTGGGTTCTTCACTTTTCTCTCTTACTCAAAATATCAGAAGTATTATACTTTGGATGAGTGCTGTGAATCTTGACTGTTCTCTCTGAAACTCTTTAGGTTCTTATCTAAGCTAGTCTGTACTGCAGAGGCAGAAGAATCTTTAAAACTACAAACCAATATTGACATTCATCTGCTTTAAAAATGTTAATAGCTGACTACTGCCTAATCACAAACCATAGCCTGTAGAAAGGAATGTGCTATATGTTAGCCCTTCCTGCCTTTCTCATCAGGCCTGTGTTCTTCTCAGATGTCTGAGGGAGAGTCATACTCACTTAGCCTTTGTTCAGTTTCCCGGCACTTCATGCTCCCCGTTGCTGTTGGATTTTGCACCAAATATTCCCTCTGTCAAAGGCCTTTCTTCCCAGTCCCCCTCCTCTTTGCTTATTTGTCCTTCACTTTCCCAGGACAATCTTAGATGGCATACCAGAGCAGTTATTCTTTTTACACTCTCATAGCAAGCAATCTGTCCTTCATACTGATTTTAAATATATATATATATTTACTAAAATTTAAAGCAGCTGTAAATCTCAAAGTTTGGCTCTTATTAGAGGAATGAATGTTTGTCTTAGCTCAGGCTGCTATAATAAAATGCCATAGACTGAGTGGCTTAAACAACAGAGATTTATTTCTCACAATTCTAGGGGATGAGAAGTGTGAGTTCAAGGTGTCATCATGATGAGGGTCTAGTGATGGCTGTACCCCTTCCTGGCTTTCAGATAGCTTCTTTCTTGCTGTGTCCTCACATGACAGAGAGAAAGGGCTTTCATCTCTCTTCCTCTACTTATAAGGACGTTAATTACATCACTGGGGTCCCACCTACATGACTTTGTCTAAGCCTAATTACCTCTAAAGGCCCCACCTCCACTTATCATCATACTGGGCCTTCAACACCTGAATTTGTGGGAGGGGGACACAAACACTCAGATGACTTTTTATATTCATGAAATACTGACTAGGAAATGACATGCTATCTCTAAAGAAATCCCAAAGAGAAATACTATATTTAATCTGTGTACTTATGAGATATTTGCAGTCGTTTCAGATTTCCAATAGGATAAACTTCTGTATTAGTTTTCCAGCGCTCCAGTGTGTGTGTGTTTGCATGTGTGTGTGTTTGGAGGACTGACAGTGATGTGAAAATCACTGTTATAGAGCAGTGTGTCCTGCATACATCGATAAAATTTTTCTAAGCACAAGAGAACTTAAGAAAGAACTCTCTTGTCATTTTGTAAAATGGGATGTTCTAATATATTACAGATAAAGGTAGACGTTTTCCTTTCCTCTCTAAAAAGGTTGAAGTTTGGGGATATTTGCTTTTTTTAAGTTAAAATTTTATTTTACTCACAACTCAGGGTACTTCATAGTGCTCCAGCGCCTGTCACTTTGAGTACTGAGCTCTTTCCCCTAGGAGGAAAAGACAAAGAAGTTGGACAAACCATCTGCATAGCAGTGGGTAATGAAGTGAAGTGCTTAGAAATGAAAACAGATGAAGAAAGCCCCCAATTCAATGCCAAAATACTCCTATGGGGTTGCAATTTTCAATCCAGATTTTTAGAAGTCTTGAGTGCAGCCAGGCCATTTGAGCAGGTGCAGTGCAAAGGCCTCAAAACTCACAACAACGCACGTTCTTACTCATAAGTGGGAGTTTAACAATGAGAACACATGGACACAAGGAGGGGAACATCACATATCAGGGCCCGTCAGAGGGTGGGGGATAGGGGAGGGAGAGTATTAGGAGAAATACCTAATCTAGGTGATGGGTTGATGGGTGCAGCAAACCACCATGGCACGTGTATACCTATGTAACAAAACTGCATGTTCTGCACACGTACCGCGGAACTTAAAGTACTGAAAAAAAAACAAAACCTCACAACACTACAGCCAATGCTAGGCCCCGCTGTACGCCTGCAGAGCTAATGCAAGGCAGCCACCATCTCCCCATGATCTCTGTGTGAGTTTGGGAAACTAATGAGAACTAAAAGGGACATTGAAACTATACCCTTTGAGAGTAGGTAGCAAAGGTGCACCTAGTGTGTTGACAGCTGTTTCATTTACTGGGCAGCACCAGATGCAAAGTAGGGAAAACAAAATATCAACAGTGACAGTAAAAATAGTATTTGACTTTGCTCCTGTCCTTCTATGTGCTGCTACTCCACTTTCCATTACTGCTTTGCTTTTCTTGTCTCCATGACAGTGATACAATGAGAAGTTGCAATGAGTTGGACAGATAGGCTGTAGTGGGCTTACACCATTTTGGCTGGCAGCAGAAGTCCCATCAACTCGCTTTTAATTGAATACAAAAGCATACATTTGATACCAATTTGTAAGGTAAAAAAGGAAAGAAATATAAATTTCTAGTCCAAAATGGTAAATAATTATATATCAGTGTGGCAAGATTATTTTATTTATTTTTCCACTTTTCTCTATTTTAAAATTCTTAACTACCCAAAGTGGGTTCCTGAATCAGCATCACTGGCACCTGGAAGCTTGTGAGAAATGTGGAATCTCAGGGTCAATACCTGACCTAGTGAATCCAAGTCTGAATTTAACAACATCTCAAAGTAATTTATATGCACATTTAAGTTTGATAAATATTACTTCATAAAACAGAAAACACTTATATATTCAGAAAAAAAATGGAAGTAATCGCTTGTATGAGAGGGTAATTAGCAGTTAATTTAGATTGAATGTGGCAGGGTTTTGAGAAATCAGAAAGATAATGTTGTTAATTACCTCACAATAATTTACAGATTTTTTTGTTTTTGTTTGTTTTTGTTTTGTTTTGTTTTTGAGACAGAGTCTTGCTCTGTCACCCAGGCTGGAGTGTGGTGGCATGATCTTGGCTCACTGCAACCTTTGCCTCCCCGTTCAAGCGATTTTCCTGCCTTAGCCTCCTGAGTAGCTGGGGTTACAGGCACGCACCAACCACGCCCGGCTAATTTTTTGTATTATTAGTAGAGACAGGGGTTTCACCATGTTGGTCAGGCTGGTCACGAACTGCTGACCTCAGGTGATCTGCCTATCTTGGCTTCCTAAAATGCTGGGATTACAGGCATGAGCCACCATGCCTGACAATTTGTATTTTGATATAGGATGAGGGAGAGAGATGTGGTATTCTTTTAATTATCATATTCCTTAAATTATCTGTTTTCGGCCGGGCGCAGTGGCTCACGCCTGTAATCCCAGCACTTTGGGAGGCCGAGGTGGGTGGATCATGAGGTCAGGAGATCGAGACCATCCTGGCTAACGTGGTGAAACCCCGTCTCTACTAAAAATATAAAAAATTAGCCGGGCATGGTGGTGGGCACCTGTAGTCCCAGCTACTCGGGAGGCTGAGGCAGGAGAATGGCGTGAACCCGGGAGGCGGAGCTTGCAGTGAGCCGAGATCGCACCACTGCACTCCAGCCTGGGCAACAGAGCGAGACTCCGTCTCAAGAAAAAAAAAAAAAAAAATTATCTGTTTTCTCCAAACTATGCCAATTTCAGTAGTTGCTAAATGTTTTAATGTTAGAGTATATTAATTCCTAAGGAGGCAATGTGTGGCAAAAGGAGGGAGTTGGGATTTGGAGATGAAATAAGAAGATGGTTAGCAATGTGAACACTGGGTGCAACTTTGCCACCTTGGCCAGGTTACCTAATTTCTCTGCTCTTAAACTTTCTCATACATGTAAAGAAGATGATGTCTTCCTCACAGTTTATTAGTAAAACACTTAAATTAGTAACTGGCATGTAAGCTTGGTACATTTGCTGTTATAATTTGAAGTTAAACCTTATATCAAATTCCAGATCCTACATTAATGAGGTGTATCACTGCTGGCAAGTTACAAAATCTCTCCAAGGCTGTTTCTTCATATCTGAATACAATTTGCAATAATCCTTCCCTCCCTAAATGATCTTAAGAATTAAATGAATAATATTTATAAGTACTTACTAAATACCTTGTATAATTCTCTTATTGGCTAGAATCATCATATGCATTAATTTTTGTTTATTTTGTTAAATATTTATTTCTTGATTACCATTCCTCTGCAGTAATCTTTCCTGTGAAAGTTCCTTTTTTTTTTTTTTCCTGATTACAGGAAAAAGTAACCCAGTGAGTCCTGTTTGGAATATTAATACTGAGGTCAAATAATCAAATTGATATCTTTATTTAAAAAATTATATTTAGGCTATTTAATTTGATTTTAAAATACAAAAAATTAGAACAACTATGCAAGCAGAAATCACAAAAGTCTATAGTTCTAAAGTGGACACTGATTACCAAGCTCTCTTGGCTTGGAATTTGGTAAGGCAGAAGTCCCATTTCTTCATTCTAAGTATGCCACAGTGCCTCCACCCATATAATTTCTCCATAAAAGGAAAGAATTACTTCCTATATTACATAATAGGAAAGCACAGATTTGTTCCAAATGAAACCAGGGGCTGGTTTTCTGAAAACAAAAATTAATAAAATAGACCACTGGCTAGATTAATAAAGAAGAAGTGAGAAAAGATCCAAAGAAACAATTAGAAATGACAAAGGAGATATTATCACTGACCCCACAGAAATAGAAATAACCATCAGAGAATATTATGAGCACCTCTATGCATACACACAGGAAAATCGAGAATAAATAGATTAATTCCTGGACACATATACCCTCCCAAGATTGAGCCAGGAAAAAATTGAATCCCTGAGCAGACCAATAATTAGCTCTGAAATGGAATAAGTAATAAATAGCCCACCCACCAAAAAAAGCCCAGGACCAGATGATTCACAGCTGAAGACTACCAAATGTACAAAAATGAGCTGGTACCATTCCTGCTGAAATTATTACAGAAAATTGGAGAGAATCTTCAACAACTCATTCTATGAGGCCAGCATCATCCTGATACCAAAACCTGGTAGAGATACAACAAACAAAGAAAACTTTGGGCCAATATCCTTGATGAACATTGATACAGAAGTTCTCAAGAAAATACAAGCAAACTGAATCCAGCAGCACATCAAAAAGCTTATTCTATGATCAAGTAGGCTTTATCCCTAGGATGCAAGCTTGGTTCAACATATGCAAATCAATAAAGGTGATTCATCACATAAACAGAACTAAAGACAAAAAAACACATGATTATCTCAATAGATACAAAAAAGGCTTTTGATAAAATTCCACACCCCAAACCTCAATAAACCAGGTATTAAAGGAACATACCTCAAAATAATAAGAGCCATCTATGACAAATCCACAGCCAACATCATACTAAATAGGCAAAAGCTGGAAGCATTCCCGTTGAAAATCAGCACAAGACAAGTGATATGGTTTGGCTGTGTCCCCACCCAAATCTCATTTGGAAATGTAGTTCCCATAATCGCCATGTGTCATGGGAGGGACCCTGTGGGAGGTACTTGAATCATGAGGGTGGTTACCTCCATGCTGTTCTCATGATAACGAGTGAATTATCACGAGATCTGATGGTTTTATAAGGGGCTTTCCCCCTTCTTTGCTCTGCACTTCTCCTTGCTGCTGCCATGTGAAGAAGAACGTGCTTGCTTCCCCTTCTGCCATTATTGTAAGTTTCCTGAGGCCTCCCCAGCCATGCTGTACTGTGGGTCAATTAAACCTGTTTTCCTTTATAAATTACACAGTCTCAGGTATGTCTTTATTAGCAGCATGAGAATGTACTAATACAACAAGGATGCCCTCTCTCACCAACCCTTTCCAATATACTATTGGAAGTCCTGGACAGAGCAATCAGGCAAGAGAAAGAAATAAGGGGCATCCAAGTGAGAGAGGAAATCAAAATATCCTTGTTTGCAGACAATATGATTCTATATCTAGAAAACACTATAGTCTCAGCCCAAAAGCTTCTTAAGCTGATAAACAATTTCAGCAAAGTCCCAGGATAAAAAATCAATGTATACAAAGTACTAGGATTCCTATACACTAACAAAAACCAAACCAACAGCCAAATCAGAAATGCAGTCCCATTCACAAATGCAACAGACCCACATGCACACACACACACACACACACACACACACACACACACACACACAATACCTAATAATACAGCTAACCAGTGAGGTGAAAGATCTCTTCAAGGAGTGCTACAGAACACTGCTCAGTGAAATCAGAGATGACACAAGCAAATGGAAAAACATTCCATGCTCATGGATATGAATAATAAATATTTTAAAAATGGCCATACTGCCCAAAGCAATTTATAGATTAAATACTATTCCAATTAAACTGCCATTGAAATTCTTCCCAGAGCTAGAAAAAAATGGTTTTAAAATTCATATGGAACCAAAAAATGCCCAAATAGTCAAGGCATCCTAATCATACAAACTGACTTCAAACTGTACTACAGGGCTACAGTAACCAAACAGCATGACACTCACACAAAAACTGACACATAGACCAATGCAACAGAATAGATTCCAGAAATAAGGCTGCATACCTACAACTGTCTGGTCTTCAACAAAGCTGACAAAAACAAGCAAAGGGGAAAGGACTCTATTCAATAAATGGTGCTGGGATAACTAGCTAGCCACATGCAGAAGATTGAAACTGAACCCCTTTCTTAAATCATATACAAAAATTAACTCAAAATGCATTAAATAATTACATGTAAAACTCAAAACTATAAAAACCCTGGAAGGCAAGCTAGGTAATACCATTCTAGACATAGGAACAGGCAAAGATTTTGTGACAAAGACACCAAAAGCAATTGCAACAAAAGCAAAAATTGACAAATGTAATACAATTAAACTAAAGAGCTCTGCACAGCCAAAGAAACTATTGGCAGAGTAAACAGACCACCTACAGAATGGAAGAAAATTTTTGCAAACTATGAGTCCGACAAAGGACTAATACCTAGCATTAATAAGAAACTTAAATTTACAAAAAAAAAAAAAACCTCTTAAAAATGTGGGCAAAGGACACAAGCAGATGCTTTTCAAAAGAAGACATACATGCAGCCAAAACACATATGAAAAAAAGCTCAACATCACTGATCATTAGAGAAATGCAAATCAAAACCACAATGAGATCCCATCTCACACCACTCAGAATGGCTATTATTAAAAAGTCAATAAAGAACAGATGCTGGCAAGGTTGTAGAGAAAAAGAAAACTGTTTTCAACCATTGTGGAAAACAGTGTGATGATTTCTCAAAGGCCTACAAATAGAGATACCATTCAACCCAGCAATCCCATTACGAGGTATATACCCAAAGGAATATAAATCATTCTATTGTAAAGATACATGCACATGGATGTTAATTACAGCCCTACTCACAATAGCAAAGACATGGAATCAACCTAAATGCCCATCAATGGTAGACTGGGTAAAGAAGACGTGTTGTATTTATACCATGGAATATCATGCAACCATAAAAAATAACAAGATCTTGTCCTTTGTAGAAACACGGATGGAGCTAGAGGACATTAGCAAACTAATGCAGAAACAGAAAACGAATTACCACATGTTCTCACTTATAATTGGAAGCTGAATGATGAGAACACGTGGACATATAGAGAAGAACAATAGATACTGGGACCCATTGGATGGTAGAGAGTGAGAGGAGTGAGAGGATCAGGAAAAATAATGAAAATAATGAATGGGTACTAAACCCCTGAGGGATGACACAATCTGTACAGTGAACCCCTGTGGTACAAATGTACCTATATAACAAACCTGCACATATACCCCTGAACTTAAAAGTTAATAAAGGAATATAAATGTTTTTATTACCACTGAATTGTGCACTTAAAGATTGTAAAGATCATAAATTACACATACATATTATACTTCTTCTTCTCTATACATCTCTTTATTTAGGATTTTGTTAATTTCTCTTAGCAATGTTTTATAGTTTTCAGATTCTTGTACATATGTTTTCGTATTCAAATATTTTATATTTGTAGAGGCTATTGTAAATAGTTATTTTCTATTTCAATTTCCAATTGTTCATAGCTAGTATACAGAAATACAATTGATTTTTTTAATAACAGCCCTGTATCCTGCAATTTTACTAAATTAATTTATTCATTCTAGCAGCATTTGTTGTAGATTCTGTTAAATGTCATATGTAGAGGATTTAGTCACCTGCAAATAAATATAGTTTGACTTCTCTTTTCCCATGTATATTCTTTTTATTTATTTATTTATTTATTTATTTATTTATTTATTTATTTATTTTTGCCTTTTTATACTGGTTAGAAACTCCAGGATAATGTTAAATAGAAGTAATGAGAGTGATCACCCCTATTTTGTGCCTCGTTATATTTCTATTCATATTTTTTGAGTTTTTGTCAAGAATATAAGCCATATATTATCAAATGGTTTTTCTGCATGTATTGGGACATGTATATGAGTTTTCTTCTTTAGTCAGCTATCATGGTGAATTATGCTGATTAATTTTTTAATATTGAATCAGGTGTATTCCTGAGACAAACCTAATTTTATCGTGTTGTATTAACCATTTTATTAACATAAAATCCCAGTTTTTAGTTTTACTGATTTTGCTCTATTGTTTTTCTGTTTTCTATTTTTTTAAATTTCCCTTCTTTAGTTTCTTCCTTTTATTACTTTAAGTTACTTTTCTTCGAGTTTCTTAAAGTGGAAGCAGAAGTCATTGATTTGAGAATTTTCCTCCTTTTTATATTTTCCTTGCATAGTAGTTTGCTGGTATATATTCTCATAAAAAATTATTAACAGTTAAGCTAGTTTGAAACAGTTTTCTCCTTTCAGGCTTGGCTTCTACGATTTGTTAGAGAAGACTAGAACAACGTTTATTTAGTCTAGGTTAATAGTTCCCCACTGCTAAGGCAGACCGTACCAAGTACTCAGAGTCTCATGAATTAGAATTTGAATTAAATATTTGAATCTGGTTGGGGTTAACAGGCATGATTTCTGGACCCGTGTGAACTTGAGGACTCTCCTCTCTAATTCTTTCCCGTGGTTCTTTCACCAGCCTGGAGGAGTTGGCTCGCACACATGTGCACGCACTTATCAGTACTTGACTGAATGCTCCAGGATGACTCTTTTCAGATACCCACAGTTCCCTCTGCTGAACTGTCTACTCTTGGCCCTCTGCCCAGTGAGATATAGCCACCTATAACTTTCACTTCGCATAACTTTTATTCATGGAGTTCTCTGGGCTCTGTTTCTGTCCTGTGTGTGCTGCTACCTATAATCTCTCTCTGGCAAACGGTGGATGCCATGGGATGCACCCGGTATTTCCTATTACCCAGGAATCACTGCCTTTCATTTCCTGATGTGCAATGTGTTGAAAAGCGTTGTTTCCTATATTTTACTGTTGTGTGGTTGTTTTAGATGAAAAGATCAATCTAGTCCCTTTTACTCCATCTTGATCTGAGTGAAAGTATGGTCTTTACTTCTAAACTTTTATTCTCAGACACGTGCAACTAGTTTAGTCACTCATGCTGTGAACTTCCTGAAGAAAGAACCTAGATCTTATGGTTCTTTATATGCCATGTGTAGTTCTGGGAACTTGTGAGTATCAAACATATATCTGGTGATTTCTTACTAAAGGTTGATAAATGTTGATAATCTTCATCTAATATTTTGGCTTGTTGATTTTTGTTTATAATACCAAACAATACACTTGTTATACACATTGAATAATTAAACAGAAGTATACTTGAAATATTATGTAAAGATACATTGCAATCACTAACAATGACTACAACATTTTAAATAAAATATAAAGTATATTATCATAATTCATTTAGTAAAATTTTATTTTTATCTGATGATTTCTGTTAATTAAATCCAACTAATCCTAATCTTTTATTTTTGAAGCAAAAATAGGTGTGGATGTATAAATGTCTATATATTCATCATAAAAATACAGTATTTTAATTTATTTCAGGTGATAGTTAAATCTGGGCCAGGGACTTTCCTGAGTTTGGCTGTTTATGACAATTATATATTCTGGTCAGACTGGGGAAGAAGAGCTATACTGCGGTCCAACAAGTACACAGGAGGAGATACAAAAATTCTTCGTTCCGATATTCCACATCAGCCAATGGGAATCATAGCTGTTGCCAATGACACCAATAGCTGTAAGTTATAATAGAGAGCAAATGTATTTTCTCATTGTATAATCTCTGATCTCTAAAAATGTATATATGTTTTCTAGTCATAGTTGGATTTGCCTTTTCTTTTAAAAAATATTATTTTTTGTTACTATGACTGTAGATTTTGTTTTTTTGTAGTTCTTAGGAATAGTGTTCAAGATTTGGCTGTTCAAAATATTGAAATTATCTGAAGTATTCAAGGCAACTTCTATATTGCATAATTTATCATCACAGGAGCAGTTCATTTTTAATTATTTCTTCTAAAAATCTTATTTCATTGTCACTCTTCATATCTTTGAATTTTCAAATCAAGTTGTTTCCATGAAAATTATACTTGATAGATAAACTTTGCTCTGGTCTTAACAGTTCTTTAGTCAATGCAGTGCTTACAAAATTGCAGTTTGAAGTATCAATGTGGTTTCTAGCAGAACTAGTTCATTTGATGCCATGGTATCAAATGTGTTAGAAAGATTTCATTCGTGTTACATACTTTTGTAATGTACTTAGCCTTAGGAGTGCTTAGATTTTCAAAAGTCCTGAATGTTCCTTTTTAATGACATATTACTGAGAGATTGAGGCAGTCTAATAGTTTACTATTAATATATATCTAACATAGAATAGGAATTCGATATAAAATGTTACCAATACAGCCTCTTTATTGTAGGTGAACTTTCTCCATGTGCATTATTGAATGGAGGCTGCCATGACTTGTGCCTTTTAACTCCCAATGGGAGAGTGAATTGTTCCTGCAGAGGGGACCGAATATTGCTAGAGGACAACAGATGTGTGAGTAAGTAAAGAGAACTGAAATGTAATGTGACAAATCTGTTCCAAATTCCACACAGATCACTGAAATTGTGTTAGTGTATTCATGAAGTTATACTCTCTTCCAATATTAGAAGCTTAGTCATGTTATCTCTCTGCTCTAAAGAAAACTGAGTTCACTGTTCTGCTTAGTTATAGCACCATGTGCTAGTTAATGATAACCAAAATGGTAACAGATGTTTTTACCTTCCTGGTTGTGCACTAGAAAGTGCTGGGGCTAGCTAGAGAAGTGTCTGCACACAATGATCATCTGAAAACTTCCAGTTGTGACTTTGTGAATTCAATCAATAGCAAAAGTAATTGAAGCTGAAATAAACTGGTATACAGGCAGTATATCAGTAGCCTGGCAGTAAAACCACTCACAGTCCATCATCGTATGTAAATGAGAGAGAATGGCTCATGCAGCTTATTTGTAATCATTTCCAAACTGTTAATTAAGAATGTAACATTGCAGCCTTGCATGGTGTTTATACCTCCCAAAGGCATTACAATCTTTAATTAGTACCATTACAATATACACTTATTAACAGCTAAGTTTCCAAAACTGTTTCCAAAATAAATCAGGGTTCAAGTGTTTCAATATTGCCATGAAAAATTTGCAAGCAAAATTTAAAAAAGGTTAATTTCCTTTTAACATTAAGGCAATTTATGTATAAGGTGGGAGAGAAATATCTTGTTGGAAATCGGTGAGATCACTCTCAGGATGTGTCAAATTTGATACATTTTTTGTCTCTCCTCACCTATTAATATATCCTCATCTCATATCTTTTCATTCAGAAAATTAACAGAGTTGGATATGTCTACATAATAAAAATAAGTATTTTTCATCTTCATCTTCAGTCGTTTTTTACTCTCTTTCCACTGGAAGGATTTTATCTCTTACCTGCTCTTCAATGCAAGTGCTTGGGCATAATTTTCTTTAGCTTGGAAACTATTATACCATATACAAAATAACATAGACATATTTTCTCACTGTGAAAGTTGATACTACAACCTAAAAAGGCACCTCTTAGCAAAAAAAGTAAAAGTTGTTTTATTTAAGACCGTGTCAAAGCAAATGAGAAAATGATACAATCGGTCAACATTTTAAATGCAGATGGCCAATTTCCGTATTTTGGGCCACAAATTCCCATATTTCTTTGTCACTTAACACTTCTCTGAATTGCTCAGGCAATTGCTTAAACTCTTTCAGTTTGCCTTTGTGGTTTCAGCTGTAATGGTCTGGATCTGATGCCATCTGTAAGCCTGGAGTGTTAGCCATGCGTTAGAATCACTCATGTTTCTTTCACAGGTCACTGCAGGCTAGTAGTGAAGCAATGCCTTTAGTCAAAACGGCAAAGCTTATTTCTGTTCGGTGGAGGCCTGTCCTTGCTGCATAATACCTTCAATACAGCCGTCCCTACTAAGCTTCTCTCTGTTGATGAGAGGAAATGAACCAGGAAGAAAACTGTCATTTTAAACAAGCACGATTGTATTCACATGGAACTGTAGAGTGATACTGGATTCCCCAGAGCTCATCATCTGTTGTAGAGGCAGACGACATCCATTGTGCATTCATATTGAAATCCTGTAGCCCAGCAGAGAGATTAGAAAGTAACTCTTGGCTTCTCCTTGTCAAGTTCATCTTTAGGAACAAGAGAATGTTCCTGGCATATCTGTGTCCTCATCTAAGTGATTTTACCCAGAGTGGTTCATGAATGTTAATGGGAGCATTAAAGGGGTGAAAGGCCATGTACTAACACCTACCTGAGGGCAAAGGAGGGAAAACCATTTGTTGTCATAACTGTTGACAAGATTAGGCAGTCCCCTTGCGTAAAACATTGCTAATCTTATTGTAATCCATAAAAGAAATAGATCCAGTAAATACAATTAGATGAAGTAATTGCTGTGCAGGAGAATGTTTCCAGAAAGAAGCAGAAAACACTCAATCCTATTTTATCGAATGAACATACCTGAGGAAGAATTGTATTTATACAATATTTGTTTTTGCATAATGTAAAAAAACATATTTGTCTTTGAATAGTTTTTGTCTTTTCCCCAAAGACACTAAGATTATAAAAGATTAAAAATGGCCTTTTCCATCATAACAATTATTTTTTCATTGGAAAAGACACAGTAAATAATATATACTTAAAATAGGAAAAATAAGTCAGGAATCTCAATAGACTTTCAAGAAGCGGCTGAATTTTGTTCTATGCTAAGATGATTGCACTTAGCAATGTTAGCACCCTTTTATTTTTTTTAATTTAATAATATTTTTCAGTTTTAAATTATTTGCTACCTTGTCTTAAATGACATTCTGCCTTAGCTAATGACTGATCAATGAAGTCTAGACTGCACCAAGAGAAAAAAAATATATCTTTGGAACATGTTGTTATCATCAAAAGAGTTAAATTAGAAGTCAAATAAATAAAGTGAATTGACGCAGGAACAGAAAACCAAATACCACGTGTTCTAATTTATAACTGGGAGCTACACATTCTATACTCGTGGACATAAAGATGGCAACAACGGACATTTGGGTCTGTTAGAGTGGGGAGAGAAAGATGGTGGACAAAGGTTAAAAAATTAACTATTGGTACTATGCTCACTACCTGGGTGACAGGATCAATCATATCTTAAACCTCAGTATCGTGTAGTAAACCCATGTAACAAACCTGCACATGTACCCCCGAATCTAAAATAAAAGTTGACATAATAATAATAATAATAATAATAAAAAGAAGGCTTAGATAGACCCTCTACTAAATTAATTAAATTCTAGGAATAATAAATAAAACCTTGGAAACTTCAAATAGTATTAGTGGCTGTTTAATTGAATATTCCTGAAATAAAGCTCAAAAATTAATACTAAATTATAGAATTAAGCTATATTCTTTCATTAGCAGAGATGAATGAATTCTACTTCCAACATAATTAATACAACTGGATTTAAATGTACAATTATTCAGCAAGCAATGGGGTGAGTACGTACATGCAAGCAGACAGTATACCTCAAAAATTGGATCCCAAAGTTTGCTAGTAAATCTATTACTGAAGAATAAAAATAAGTCCATTGTCCTCAATAGAGACCCTTCAAAATAGGGATCATATATTGCCATTATAAGGATGAAACTTACCTGTAGAGAATACCTTTTTGTACTTTCAGACTCTTGGCTTACAAATTAGGACAAATGACCTAAAAACTCAAACTCTTAATTTCTAATAAAAATTCTGAGATTTAGAAATGGACTTTCCGACAGCGGTCATCTGGAGTCCATAGCGTCAGGTGCACACGCTTTCCACTTGACCATTGTCCTCCTGCATCTCATCCCACTGATTCCTGCACATTTCATGGAGTAGGTGCTCGTCATGTATGGCAGCAAGAAAGAGTCTGCTCCTGGGAACCTCCCACACATGGATCAGACAAGTGGCTTATTTTAACAATTCTAATATTTCTGAACAATATAACTTGCTACTGAGGTTTCATCAGAAGATAGTTAGGGAGGAAGACCAGAAGGTGAGGAAAAGTATGGACTATTCATTTGACTGAGATGATTCACATCAAACATTCAAAAATGGGTACTCTATGCACTGAAAAATATTAGTATATTGAAAAATATATAATAGATTCCAGTAAGAAAACACAAAAACACTTTCAGTATGTACAGAGCTCATTTAACTGGCTGTTTTTAAAAACGATAATAATAATAATAATTATATATTATATATTATGATAGTTATATATTATAATATTTAATTATTAATTATGATATATAATAATTATATATTAATATATAATATATATTATATTATATATTATAATATATATTATATTATATATTATATTATATATTATAAATATATATTATTAATTATTATATTATATATTATAAATATATTATATTATATATTATAAATATATTATATTATATATTATAAATATATATTATATTATATATTATATAAAATTATATATTATATTATATATTATATAAAATTAATAATAATTATATAGTATATTATTTATTATATAATAATTATATAGTATATTATTTATATTATATATAATAACAATTATTGTTATTATATATAATAATAACAATTATTATTATTATTTTGATACAGAGTCTCACCTTGTTGCCCAGGCTGGAGTGCAGTGGCGAGATCTCCACTCACTGCAACCTCCGCCTCCCGGATTCAAACGATTCTCCTGCCTCTACCTCCCGAGTAGCTGGGACTACAGGCATGTGCCACCATGCCTGGCTAATTTTTTGTATTTTTAGTAGACGGGGTTTCACCATGTTATCCAGGATGGTCTCAATCTCCTGACCTCATGATCTACCCACCTCAGCCTCCAAAAGTGCTGAGATTACAGGCATGAGGCACTGCACCTGGCCAAAAAATTACTTTTTAAGATCTTAATTTCATAAAGAAATGTCATAGACCATGCTCTTTAATTGTACATTTTGATAAATTTTAGCTTAACTTTATAATTAAAATTAAGAAAAATAATTGTACTGGTGTCAAAAAATATTTGCCTTTGCACAAAAGCATTGACTTTTTTTTTTTCTTGCAGCTAAAAATTCCTCCTGCAACATTTATTTGGAGTTTGAATGTGGAAATGGTGAGTGCATTGACTACCAGCTCACCTGTGATGGCATTCCTCACTGTAAAGATAAATCAGATGAAAAACTGCTCTACTGTGGTAAGTGTCTAATATGGCTTTGCTCATTTCAGATAGTTTTCTGATTCTTTTACAGTTTTTGGTTTGCTTGTCTCTGTTTGGTTTATGTGGATAATTTATTTAATGTCTCTCATTAACCTGTATCTAAGGCAATTGACGTGGCTTTGCTTGTGTTAAAATGAAGTGCTTTATCTACTGTTTGATAGCAAAGATATTCACTAAATAATTTCCTCATGGTTTTCTACCCACAAAACAGACTTTTTTTTTTTTTTTTTAAGAGACGGGGTCTCATTGTGTTGCCCAGACTGGTCTCAAACTCCTGAGCTCAAGCAATCCTCCCGCTTCAGCCTCACAGAGTGCTAGGATAACAGTCTGAGCACCACACCCAGCCAGAATGTGAATATTTTTAAAAGCAGTAGCTAATCTTTTGAACTCCCTACTTATTCATCTTTAGCAACAGGTTTTAGGCTTACTTTCTTTAAAATGTAACTCAGAAACATCAGTGATTTTTGGATATGGACAGGCTTACTCTGAAGCAGAGTTTCACCAACAGACAATAGCACATTGTTGGGTTGTTATCAAAGTCTTGTCAATTCTATTTCTGTCTCCAGGATTAGCATGGGGGCTAGTGTCCTTTGGTACAAAGGTTCATTGCCTTAGGCATGGTCCACATGAAACATAGAATTCCACCAGCTATGCTTCTCTTGGCAACACCAAGTGATAGTCAACATCTACCCTCCCTCAGG
Organism: Hylobates moloch; assembly: GCF_009828535.3. Classification (NCBI taxonomy): domain Eukaryota; kingdom Metazoa; phylum Chordata; class Mammalia; order Primates; family Hylobatidae; genus Hylobates; species Hylobates moloch. The sequence continues at coordinate 11,257,800 of NW_026652299.1, forward strand.
AGTAGAGATTAGCTTTTATACTCTAGTAAGCAACTGAGATTTCCCTTCATTGCAACAATATTTTTTCCTGGAAATTTGTCTTTGCGTAATCATTGATAATCGTTGTATATTTGATCCAGATTTTTAAAAAATTGTCCTGATTTATTTTAAATCCTAGAAATCCAATAGCACTGGCATCATGTGCTATGCAAAATTTTGGAATCTATATCTGAAATTGCTGCATTTTATATCTGCTTTTCTTCTCTATTCCATTATCTGGGTAATAACAACATCTTAACAATTAAAGAAAAGTTAGAATAAGAGAAAGACAGAATCTGTGAGATCCACAGTCTTCTCACTCTTTTACATTACAAGACAACACACCATCATTTAAAATGAGAGTCTAATGTAATTTGTCCATAATTGACGTGTAACCAGTGTCTTAAAGAATTTATCTCAAATAACATATTCGCTTTAATGAATGGCTATATTCTATAAGATATAAAAATATTAAAGCATATACATTGTATTGCAATAAACTCACAGGTTTGCATTTACTATAAATTAACTTGAGATTATATTTTCTGTTGTATTTTATGTTATTTTTATCTTTGTAGAAGTCAGATGATATTTGTGTAGAGCAGGAGTTGGCAAGCATTTTCTGTAAAGGTTCAGCTGGTAAATATGTTAGGTTTTGTGGGTCATATATGCTTTCTGTCACATATCCTCTATTGTTTATTATTTACCATCCTTTAAAAGTGTAAAAGCTATTCTTAGTCCAAGAACCATACAAAAACAGTCTCACAGGCTAGATCTGGCCTATGGGCAATAGTTTGCCAATGCCAGGTGTAGAGTATGGGCTTTGGACTCACACCTGAGGTTAAATCTTTGTTCCCAAACCTGCTAGTGTAATTAGCCTAGTTTGCAAACCCTAGTGTGACTAGGGTAAGTAACATAACTCACTTCTCTGTGTTTTAGTTTTCTGCTATGAAACAACTAGCTCTTATGGTAGTCGAGAGCATTAAACCAGCAAGTGTTTATCTACATATACTCAATACAGAGCCTGGGGCAAAGCTGGCATTTAATACGTGGCAGCTATTATTATTGTAAGTGGTAGCTTCTGCCCCAAATCAGAGAATGTCAAGAAACTTTCATAATGGTAAATAGAACTCAGAAGGTAATTCTTTCTCAGGGAATTCTGTAGATATTTTAAGATAATTTTTTTTTTTTTTTTTTTTTTTGAGAAGGAGTCTCGCTCTTTCATCCAGGCTGGAGTGCAGTGGCGTGATCTCGGCTCACTGCAGGCTCCGTCCCCCGGGGTTCATGCCATTCTCCTGCCTCAGCCTCCCGCGTGGCTGGGACTACAGGCGCCCGCCACCTAGCCCAGCTAATTTTTTTGTATTTTTTAGTAGAGACGGGGTTTCACCGTGTTAGCCAGGATGGTCTTGATCTCCTGACCTCGTGATCCGCCCGCCTCGGCCTCCCAAAGTGCTGGGATTACAGGCGTGAGCCACCACACCCGGCCAAGATAATTTTTAAGAGAAATTTATTGATACTTAGATGACTCCATGAGACACCAATTCAGGAATACCTGCTTTGTTGCTTTATTTCCTTATTATAAAATCCTTGCAGCTAGATGCAAAGGATATAGGAAATGGGTGTTGGTGTGTTTTGTTACGTTTGAGGTACATATTTATTGCTTCAGAATTGAATATGTGATATGAGTTTATTTCTGTGCTACTTGACAGAAGTGCCAGAAACAATAACGTGGGTATAACTTGAAACGATCTCCAGGCATGAATCACTAAAGTTAAAACACTAAGTCAAAAAGGGCCCTTGCTGAATGAACTACTCTTTGACAACACGTAAACCTTCTAATCCAGAGCTTTTATATGGCACAGCACTTGTTTTATAGATCCATAATCCAGTCATTATGAATGAAATATTATCTGTGATTTTCATTTTGTACAAATATTTCTATATGATCTCTGGTTGTGTGTTTCTTCTTTTATTTATAAGAAAACAGAAGCTGTCGAAGAGGCTTCAAGCCATGCTATAATCGCCGCTGCATTCCTCATGGCAAGTTATGTGATGGAGAAAATGACTGCGGAGACAACTCTGATGAATTAGACTGTAAAGGTGAATACTTGTTCCGTCAATCTCAGAATATTGGTGTGCTAAGTGTTTCCTGAACTTTTCCAACATTCGTTTCTGAGAGCTCTATGGCATATAACACCTAGTAACATCTATGGATCACACTTTGGTAAATGCTGTTGGAATGGAGTTGCTAAAGTTACATGAAAATTCTGACTATGCTCTCTATTTCTGTTTTCTACTCCTTTCCTCACTTTAAAACTCTTATAATTTCTCACATCTTCAGTTCCACCTTCCTGGATTCGGACATTTCTACCAGAATGTGTAATATTGAATTTTCTGCTCCAAAAATGTTCCCCTTTATTCCTTAGTTCTCTGTTTTACTCATGATCACATTTTCCTAACCACTGGACGGGAAACTTTGGTGTTCTCCTTAATTTCTCCTTCCCACATATCCAGTCATCAACAAATCTTCCAGTTCTTTGAAATATCTTCCATTTCAATCCACTTTAAGCCTGGGATAACAGAGTATCCCTTTACCTGGTTTCCCTGCCTATACTTTTTCCAGCTCATCCCTATGTCATCAGTCATGCTAATACTGTTTAACATTTTCCAAAAGTGACTATTGGGATAGATGATGAAGCCAAACTACCTGAGTTAGAACTGCTGCCCCAACACTTACTGTCTAAATTTGGATATCACACTTAATTATTCTGTGTCTCAGTTTCCCAAATAGCAAGGTAAGAAAAATAATTAAATAAGAATAACAATATTAAATAAGGTTAGAACAGTATTTGGCAATAGTGAATGCTATGTTAGCACTGGCTTTTGTATATATATGTATATTTCATTGATAAAGAAACTTTTAATGGAATACCAATGTTTGCAGAATAAATGATAAGTTTTAGCCTGACATTGAAAGCCTTAAATCTGGACCCCACAGATATTTCCAAAGCATTATCACTTTAGAGCCTTTCCATTCAATGAACACACTTTATTGAGTGCAACGCATTAAGGTTCGAGACACAAAATTCATGAGACGTGTGCCTGTACTCAAGAATATAAAATTCTAACTCTAAGACAGCCATGTAAACAGATCAAGATATATATATATATATATATATATCTCATGCTGTGATTGCACACGTAAGAACACCCATACGTCTTTTTTGTTTTTTGGCTTGCAAGTATCCTGAAAGATTTCATAGGCCGTACTGAATTTAAACTGAGTCTTAAACTACAAATAAGGTAGAATGAATGAAACAAAAGAGAATTCCAAGTAGAAGGACTAGCATTGAAACCAAAAGTAATTTGATATAGTCACAGACAGATTACATATAAGAGAGTGGTAAAAACAGAAGGGCCAGGCGCGGTGGCTCATGCCTGTAATCCTAGCACTTTGGGAGGCTGAGGTGGGCATATCACGAGGTCAAGAGATCGAGACTATCCTGGTCAACATGGTGAAACCCCATCTCTACTAAAAATACAAAAATTAGTCAGGCATGGTTGCACTCGCCTGTAGTCCCAGCTACTCGGGATGCTGAGGCAGGAGAATCGCTTGAATTCAAGAGGTGAAGGTTGCAGTGAGCTGAGATCACGTCACTGCACTCCGGCTTGGCAATAGAGTAAGACTCCGTCCCACCCACCCCCCCAAAAAAACCAAAACAAACAAACAAACAAAAAACAGAGAAGGTACGGGAAGGAGCCAGGGCATGAAGGGGCATTTTGTGCCATGTGAAGTAACTCAAACTTTATCTTGTAGTCACTAGAAAGTCACTAAAGGTTTAAAGCAGGCCAAATATAATCAAATTTACATTTCAAAAAGGAACAAAAAGAATAGGATTGTGTTAATGAAACCTATAATACTAAGATTTATTTGTGTGGGAATGGGGATAAGACAATAAGGATAGTTTGCATTTTGAGATTGGAACACTTGAGGAAATCTAAATGAAGCTGTCTCACAGGCATGTAGATAGGTAGAGATTTGGAACTCAGGTAATAGATGTTGAACAGAAGTATTGATTTGGGGCACATTAAGGAGAAAAACTCAGAGGAAGTGTGGAGTAATGATTGCATGAGTAGAGTGCATCAAAATTACTTGTTTAAATAACAAACTATATATGAAAAGGTGAAGTAGCCTGCAGGGCTAATAGAAGGATATGCTTAAGAAATTATTTTCTCAAGAAAGAAGGATCATTTAGCATTTTCAAGCGCTACAGAAAGGGTAAGAGGGCAGGCATGAACTGGAGGTATCCATCATATTTGGCAGATAGTAGATACTCGCTTGATTACATTCACGTGTGTCAGGTCAGTGGAATAGTAGAGGAAGGCAAAAGCACGTTGGGCGAAGGCAGAAAATGGGTGGTGAGGGAGTAAAGACAGTGAATGTAAACTGTTTTTAGAAAAGATTGATGTAAAGGAAAGGTATGAAGTACAGTTGTGATGAGACGGCTATGCAGAGTTGAGGAAGAGGGCAGAATGTGTGCAAATTATTTTGTAGCTATATGGAATGTTGGGAAGTTAGTCTGCCATCTTAGACAGTGTGACTTTGGGGAAACACTTGCATAGATTAACATCTAAGGTTGACACTGTAGTTTAGGGAGAGCTAATTACATCTGCCAATTGAGTTACCTATTACCCATAAAAGATTTAAAAAGGTAAAATATAGTCAGACACTGGAAGTAAGCGAGAGAAATAAATTAGCATTTGGAAGAAAGGAGGAAAAGAAATGAGAAGACCTAGAAATAGGTATGTTCTGTCAATTATTTGTAAGCAGGAGAGGAAAATATAATACAGGCATTAAGCCAGGTTAAAGGTAAAGTTATCAAGAAAGAATGTGCAGGAACTGAGCAATAAATACAGAAAATAGATTTTAAGGCAAGATTCATCAAAAGAGACTATGGGAAGATGATATGTTACTATGGGTTTTCTCCAGAAATGAAAGTATATTTTCAAAAGTGGTAAATAAATTAGTGTGTTTGGGTTTATGAAATATAATACCTCATATATGGTAGGTGTTTATTAAATTCTCATGTGGCTGGTTGAAGCAGTAAGTCTTCTAAAATATAAATAGATTTTATTCTGCCTAATGATATCAATACCAGCTGCTGAATAACAATAAAATAACTCAAATAGATATTTCCTCTTTTTTAGTCTAAACTCTTGGTTTCTGTGTTATAACTATCTCAGTCATACTCTTGGGCACAGAACAGTGCCTTTGGGAATGAAGCTTCCCCCTTAACCTTTCTTTTATGGTAAAATTATAACAGTTGGATATCTTAAAAATACACAAGCAAAACTTATGCCTTAAAGCTGGTCAGGCTGAATGCAGAACATTTGAAACTAAAATTGCTCATGGAAACACAAGCATATACTTTATTACTTAACAGAAATTAGTGAATTTAATTCAATGGACCAGCTCCTTTAGGATAAACAAATGGGCAGCTATTTGGATGAAAGATTACTCTTAATTGAATCTTTTAGTTTTGATTTTTCTCTCATTTTAAGTTTATTAACATAGTGTCCTTGTAGAGTGCCTTTCAAGCTATGGAAGGAAGACTTCTCTGGGTCCATAACCCATAAGCCAGGCTGTCTGATAAAGACTTATATTGTGCAAATGTGTTTCCACCAACTATCTCCCTTATAGTGCAAAAAGATGATAAAGGAAAAGGCATGGATAATGACTCGGGGAGAATGGAAAAGAGGTCTCTTTCCAAGCCCTTTCTTCCAGTTACCCCTTCTCTCTTTCTATTGTCAGTGCAATGTAGAGATGCAGTGCTTTTTTGTACATATATGCAGACATGCAAATCACCTGTCACTTTTTTTTTTTTTTGAGATGGAGTCTCGCTCTGTCACCCAGGCTGGAGTGCAGTGGCGCGATCTCGGCTCACTGCAAGCTCCGCCTCCCGGGTTCACACCATTCTCCTGCCTTAGCCTCTCCGAGTAGCTGGGACTACAGGCGCCCGCCACCACGCCCGGCTAATTTTTTTTGTATTTTTAGTAGAGACGGGGTTTCACCGTGGTCTCGATCTCCTGACCTCGTGATCCGCCCCCCTCAGCCTCCCAAAGTGCTGGGATTACAAGCGTGAGCCACCGTGCCAGGCCCACCTATCACTTTTTAATCAAAATAAAATATAAAAGATAAAGTGATACAATTGGAAGTCAGTATATACAGGGAGATTTTGATAGACTGTAGTAAGAGGCTATGGTGGAGCCATCTGTAAATTATCTGAAGTACTATTATACTTCGCTGAATTTAGATGTTAGTAGTAATTATTACTTTTTTTTAAATTTCACAAGAGCAGAGAGTCTGTTTACAGAGTAGAAAGGGTGTTGCAATGAATTGCTTTTGGTTTCTTCTCTTTTTGGGGAAAAGAAACATGCCAAATCTTCATCTTTTTTTTTTAATTTACTGCGCCTTTATAGAGGGCTTTCATGATTGAGAGCTTTAGACGTCAGGCCATCTGGAGGTGGGGAGATGAGGCATTGTTGATAAGTTTGTCATTTTGTACTCCTCTTCTGGTTGCATGGCAAGTCGAGTGAGTATATTCAGGGAGAGTGCATGATGTGCTTCCTTCCCTGTTGAGATGAGTACAAACTGCTCCCTTTGGGAAGTACGTGAAATTCCTTGGGCTACGGAAGGAAGTACTTTTAGGTAGACTGGGGGCTAGCAGTTCTGACGCTCCCTAAAGGCGAGGAAACTGGCATTTGTTTTTTCCTAAGTTCATAGCAAACCTTTGAAAGATTCCATAAACAACAAGCTAAAGGAAAAAGATAAACATAGCTGGAGAAGAAATCGGCATTCCTTCTAGATTTGTGCACCCTTAGAACCTAAGGGGTGAATTAAATAATTAAATAAAAGACGTTGTTTGAAAGTAAACGAAAAGGAGATATGAGAGCAAACTTTGCTTTTTCCCCCCCATTTCAGCTTCCCTTTGCTATAAGTTGGGTAAGGGATGTTGGAAGAGAGAATTGACTTAGGTTATTTATAAGAAACGTCCTAAGAACCACAGAAAGGCCATTGATTTTTAAATCTTTCAAATCTCATTAAATATTTTAGCTGACGTGCTAAAAAGAAAGTGGAAGAAATAGTAAAATTAAAGTATATTAGAGAGAGTGGTTTTACTTTCTCTCTTGCTGCTACTTTTGATCCACAATCCCTGACAGATCTTCTTCCTTTGTAGTGCCTCATTGCTATTCCTGCTGTGGCTGTAGGGTGTTTTCACTCATGCTTCATAAGCTTGCTTTTTCTTTCGGACTACCTGGAGGGAAAAGTGTAGTATCTCTCCCTTGGCTTATCTTTATTTGGACCATATTATTTTATTTTCTCTCTTTATCAGGACTCTTAGCCTGAGGAAATATTGTCAGAAAACTTTCATATTCACTTGACAAATTAGAGATTTCAGTATCTTTCTTCCTCAAAAATCACTGTATGGATGAAACAAACTTCAGTACTTAACTGACCCGAACAAAGTGAAGAAGAAATATAGTTGAAGCAACAGAGAGAAAGAGGTTTTGGCAAGAGATGTGTTTAGTTATTTAATGAAGTTCCTACTATTTCTGTGGATTTTTTTTTTTTTTCCTCACAGGATTCTCCTTCCTTGCCTGTTAATGAAGGTGATATTAATCCCCACAGTCACCTTGCTCCTACTGCTTACAAAATTCTTCAACAACTTTCATCACCCTGTCTAACTCTCTGGTGGTTCTCAAACCCTATACCAAATAATGCAATATGTGGAGACAGGAGCAGGTACAAAGGGACAATCTGTTCCTACTTGCACCTCTTCCACACTCTGATAGCCCATCCTTGCCCCCCTCCCAAGGATTCATTAGCCCTATTGCTATTTTGGAAAATAGGAGAAAAAAATAAATACATCCTGCAAATCTTCTACTCTTTGTTCTATCCTGTGAACTTCTTCCTTTATCTATTTCCTTATTCTTTATAATACAGTTTTTTTTTTTAAATTACTGCTTTCTAACCACTCTTCTGAACTTCAAAGTTAAAGTTTATTTTCATGTAGTTCGAGGTCCTCTATTTCTTTCTTGTTTCCAGAACTCAATCTAAGGCTGCTTTCCATTTGTCCCACATGTCCTTCCACTCTTCTCCCAAGTTATCCTTTACTTTCTCTGTTACCTCAGAACGACCAGTACTGGTTTTTAAAACCCTATTACTGTGAAATCGCTGAATTTCCAGTTTTCTTGACTGTCTGAAATGCCATTCCCTACATTTGCCTCTTCATTGTCTCTGCCAGTACTTTTCACTCAGACAGAGGATTCTCTTTGGGAGATTGGAGGCAGATGGTGATGGTGAAACGAGTTGCAAGTGTCCCTGTTAGTATCTTCCTGGCATCCTAAACTCTAACTTCAAGCAGATAGAAACTCAAGTGCATTATGAGATGAACCATTATAGGCTTACTTAGGAATATCATAACTACCTAAAATGTTATTAAACAGAGAAATGCAATCTGTCTTCTAAAAAGAGATTATAAGCAATCTTTTGGAACAAAGTAAGAAACTACTAGTAGATGGTGAAGCCAAAAACAAAAGGTAAATGATTGACATGATTATATTTATGTTATATATTGCTTTACTATTTCTATTGAAAAAATAAGAATATGAAATGTAACACAAAGGAATATAAAAGAGGTTTTGCTCTTATAGACATGAAAGAAAAAAGCTGTATTTTTCTGTTTTGGAACAATGCATTTATCTCTACTTACAATAGCGTTATCTGTTTCACATGTTGTGGTATCATTTTTAATACAAAAGTGAAGCAATTATAATTGCAAATTGTAAATAAAGCATTTATTCTAATCGTCATTTGAACAGATAAGTATGCAATTTTGAGATACAATTCAATATAATAAGAACCGTACATTATGAAATACAAATGACATACACACCCTTGAGTAAAATCCGCATATTTTAAAAGAGCATTTTAACCATTTGTGATTGATATAATTTCTATTTATAATTAAATAGGCTCTTTAAAATATCAACACTAGTAAAAGTGGCATAATCAAAGGGCCCTTCAGGTTGTCCTTTAATGTAATCAACTTGTAGAAATTTGAATTTGGAATAGAAATATCACCTAAGTTAATTTAACATATGTAGCACATCATGTACCCATTCACAACATTTTACTGGAAACCATTATATGATTATGAATGGATAAGCAACTTAGAAAGGAATATATGATTAAAAATAAGATACTTTATACAAAATGTGTATAATGACATAGCATATTGAATCTAATTTTCATTTAAGTAGAGCAGAGAATTGGATGACTTTTATAACAACAATAATAAGGAATGACACATGTATATGTTCTTTGGCATGAGGCATCCTATTTCTTATATTAAATATTAATGATAATATGGCCATGTAACAGAGTATGAGATAGCATAGATGACTTTCTAGTAGTGGTATGCTGTTCCCTGTGAGAAACAAAGCCAGTGTTCAGTGGTTCCCCCTGCCCATCTCTTCGTTCCTATTTCTATCTGTGTATCTCTCTATTACAGCAGGAAATGCTTCACTTCTTGGCAACCAGGTTGGGATTTCCCAGTAGGTATTTAATCAGGCATTTGCCTACTGTCATAACCTTGGAATGTTGAAGGTGGAAAGAGAGAGAATTTCCAGCAACATTCTTTTTTTTTTTTTTGGCTCAGTGCTAGGGTGATATTACCACAGCAATATGATATGAACACAGCATAGTCCCTGCTCTCATGGAGCTTACATTTAGTTAGTGAGACTTCAGGTACTTAAACAGGCAGCTGCAATGCAATATGCTAAATACCACAACAGAGAGAAATGTGTGATAGGGGAAGACATATAAGAGGCATCTAACCCACGCTTGAAGGTGGGGTTCAGGGGTCAAGTTTGGCTTCCCAGAGTTACAAAAGCAAAACCAAACAAAATTATGTAAAATAATTGAAATATTCAAAGAGTAAAAGCAAGGAGTCATTCTGTCCCATCTTCCCATTTGTTTATGTATCTGTTTTTCTAGTTTCAACCTGTGCCACGGTTGAGTTCCGCTGTGCAGATGGGACTTGTATTCCAAGATCAGCACGATGCAACCAGAACATAGATTGTGCAGATGCTTCAGATGAAAAGAACTGCAGTAAGATATTCCACTACCTTTTGTCTGTTTATGCTTGGGCACTTTTGGCATTGCATTGAACACTGTAAGATTTTACTGAACTTTGTCCAAAATTGGTATGTAATTAACCCCTGTTGTGTGGGATAATTACATATCTGTTTCCTCAAATGAAGTTAACTTTTCTCATCTCTATGACCTACATAGAAGGCTCATAATCTTTGCAAATGAGGTGTTTTTTCATTTTTTTGTTTACCTTCTTCTAGATAACACAGACTGCACACATTTCTATAAACTTGGAGTGAAAACCACAGGGTTCATAAGATGTAATTCTACCTCACTGTGTGTTCTGCCAACCTGGATATGCGACGGGTCTAATGACTGTGGAGACTATTCAGATGAATTAAAGTGCCCAGGTAATACTAGATTTTAGAAAAACACAGGCTTTGCCTTGGAGATTTTGAGGCTACCTAGTTGTATAGAGTGAATTTTTAAATTTTCATTCTTAATATCAATTATTGACATTAAAATTTAAATGGGACAGACTAAAATGTAATTAAACTGTTCTAAACATACCGCTTGATCTTTTTAAGTGAGTTACAAAATGATATTCAAGAAACCGTCTTAAATTTGGATCAATTTTTTATGTTTAGTTATTAATCCTTTCAAAATTGGTGATTCTTTCAAATTTTTAATTTATAATCCTTCAACAGAATTATTACATACCTAGAAATAACTTCATAAAAGAAGAGAAACAATGTTTCTTACGACTGGCTTTACTCAGTGTTATTGTACAGCAATGTTTTAATGCAGTTTACAAAATCCTTTGGCATAGTAATTTGAGTAATGGTTATAATCATTATTGAATCAAGTTAACACAGGTTTATTTGTATCTGACTGTTAACCATCTTTACATACATATGCCCTGAAAACTGTCATCTACATTCTTAGAAGAATGCCTTCCAGCAAAGTTCTTGACTGTTTCTTTCTATTTGAGGACATGAAATTAAAAAAAAATTCTAAAAAGAACTATGTATAACTGGAAGTAGAGATTCTTTGTAGGACACTATTAAATTTTGTCTCATACTGGTTTGCCTCTCTCCACCCTGCTGCCACACCCATATTTTTCATGTTTAGTTGATATATAATAACTTTTAAACAATTTTAAGAAATTATATTCATAAGTATTTTACACAAAAGTTTATACACACACAATCTACTATGAAAATCTGATTTTTTAGTAGATGATACATTTATTTCTAAATTTGTGATGGTTCTTTTATAGTGTATATAATTGTTTAAATTTTTATTTTACACTCAGAGTGGACATGTGCAGCTGTATTACTTGGGAATATTGCATGATGCTGAGGTTTGGGCTTGTATTGATCCTGTCACCCATTTAGTGAACATGGTACCCAATAGTTTTTCAGTCCTTTGCCTCCTTCCTCCCTCTCTCCTTTTGGAGTCCCCAGTATCTATTGTTCCATATTTACTTCGTTGTGTACTCAGTGTTCAGCTCCCACTTATGACTGGGAACATGTGATATTTGGTTTTCTGTTCTTGCATTGATTTACTTAGGATAATGCTCTCAGCTACATTCATGTTACTGCAAAAGACATGATTTCGCTTTTTTATGACTGCATAGAATTCCATGGTGTATGTGTACCATATATTCTTTATCCAGTCCACCACTGATGGACATCTACATTAATTTAATATATTTGCTATTGTGAGTAGTATTTCAATAAACATATGTGAGTGCATGTATCTTTATTTTCCTTTGAGTATGTGATGAGATTGGGTTAAATCATAGTTCTACTTTTAGTTTTTGAGAAATCTCCAAACTACTTTTCACACGGGCTAAACTAACTTACATTCCTATCAACGGTATATAAGTGTTTCTTTTTCTCCACAACCTCACCAACATCTTATTTTTTGACTTTTTAAACAAAAGGCATTCCGACTACTATAAGATGGTACCTCGTGGTTTTGATTTGCATTTCTCTCATGATTAGTGATATTGAGCACTTTTTTATGTGTTTGTTGGCCACTTTTATGTCTTCTTTTGAGAAGTGTCTGTTTCTATATTTGACCCATGTTTAATGATTTTTTTAATTTCTTATTGATTTATTTAAATTCCTTATGGATTCTGGATACTTGTTCTTTGCCAGATACATAATTGGAAAATATTTTCTCCCAGGGTACGTGTTCACTCTGTTGATAGTCTTTTGTTGTTGTTGTGCAGAAGCTCTTTAGTTTAATGAAGTCCCACTTGTCAATTTCTGTTTTTGTTGCAATTGCTTTTGAGGACTTAGTCATAAATTCTTTTCCTAGGACTGTGTCCAGAAAAGCATTTCTTAGGATTTCTTCTAGTATTTTTATAGTTTGAGATCATACATTTAAGTCTTCAAACTTCTTTAACTTAATTTTTGTATATGATAAGAAGTAGGAGTCCAGTTTCGTTATTTTGCATATGGTAAGTGGGATTGTGTTTTTTTATTTAGCCCTCAGCTTGAACTTTATTTGTGTATAGTAATGCTACTGATTTTTATACATTAATTTTGCATCTTCACTAAACTTGATTATGAGATCTAGGGGCCTTTTTTGCAGAGTCTTTAGGTGTACATTTATGATGTCAGTGAAGAGAAATAGTTTGATTTCCTATTTTTCTATTTGCATGCCTTTTATTTCTTTCTCTAGCCTGATTGCTCTGGCTAAGATTTCCTATACTATGTTGAAAAGGAGTGATGAGAGTGAGCATCCTTGTCTTGTTCCAGATCTCAAGGAGAATGATTCCAGCTTTTGAACCTTCAGTTTGAGGTGGGCTTTGGGTTTGTCACAGATGGCTCTTACTGTTCTTTCCATGACTAGTTTGTCGAGGATTGTTATCATGAAGGGATACTGGATTTTATTGAATGCTTTTTCTGTGTCTATTGAGATGATCACGTGGGTTTAGTTCCTAATTCCGTTTATGTAGTGAATCATACTTATTGATTTGCATATGTTGCACCAACCTGGAATCCCAGGAATAAAGCCTACTTGCCCGTTGTGAATTAGATTTTTGATGTGCCACTGGATTTGGTTTGCTAGTATTTTGTTAAAGGTTTTTGTTCTTATGTTCATTAAGGATATGGGTCTGTAGTTTTGCTGTGGTGGTGGTTGTGTCTTTGTCAGATTTTGGTATTAGGATGATCCTGATTTCACAGAATGAGTTAGGGAGAAATCTCACCTCCTTACTTATTTGGAACAGTTTCAGCATCATTGGTATCAGCTCTTTGTACATCTGGTAGAATTTGGCTGTGAATATATCTGTTCCAGGGCTTTTTTTTATTTGCATGTTTTTTATTACTGATTCAGCTTTAGAACTCATCGATCTATTCACATTTTTAATGTCTTCCTTACTCAATTTTGGGAGATTGTGCCTTTCCAGAAATTTGTTCATTTTCTCTAGATTTTATAGTATGTATGCATACAGGTGTTCACAATAGTTTCCGATGATATTTTGTGGGATCAGTTGTTATGCTGCCTTTGTCATTTCTGATTGTGCTTATTTTAGTCTTCTCTCTTTTTTTTGGTTAATCTAACAAGCGGTCCATCAACATTGTCTATCCTTTAAAAGAACCAGCATCTCATTTCATTGATCCTTGTATAGATTTTTTGGGTCTCATTTTATTTTGTTCTGCTCTGATTTTAGTTTTTTTCTTCTGTTGGCTTTGGGATTAGTTTTTTATTTTCTTGGTTCGTTTAGGTGCAGTCAGATTGTTATTTGAGCTCTTTCTATCTTTTTGATGTAGACATTTAAGTACTATAAACCTTCCTTTTAATACTGCTTTTGCAACATCTCAGAGGTTTTGGTATGTTGTGTCTCTGCTTTCATTTATTTCCAATAATCGTTTGTTATCTGCTTTAATTTCGCTGTTTACCCAAAATTCATTCAGAGCAAGTTTTAGTTTCCATATTGTGTGGTTTTGACTATTACTCTGGTTATTGATTTCTATTTTTTCTATTTTTATTTCACTGAGGCCTGAGAATTTGGTATTTTTTAAAAATTTATTGAGGCTTGTTTTATGACCACACATGTGGTTAACTTTAGAGTATATTTTGTGTACAGATGAGAAGAATGTATATGCTGTAGTAGTCTGGAGTGTTTTGTGGATGTCTGTCAGGTCCAATTGGTCAAGTGTTGAATTACATTCAGAATTTCCTTGTTAGTTTTCTGCCTCATTGACTTAATAATGTCACTGGGGTATTGAATTCCGCTACTGTTATTGTGTGGCTATCAAGTTGTTTTCTAGGTCTAGAAGTACTAGTTTTATGAGTCTAGGTGCTCTTCTTTATTTTTTTCTATTGTTGTTGTTTTAAAGTCTGTTTTATCTGATGTAAGAATAGCAAATACTGCTCTTTTTTGTTTTCCATTTGCATGATAGACCTTTCTCCATCCTTTTCTTTGAGCCTATGGGTGTCATTAGGTCAGATAGGTCCCTTGAAGATGGCAGAAGGATAGGTTTTGCTTTTTTATCCCGTTTACAACTCTATGTCTTTGAAGGCCATTTACATTCAAGGTTAATATTGATATGTGAGATTTTGTTCCTGTTGTAGTGTTGTTAGCTAGGTGATTTTTAGTGTCATTTGTGTAGTTGTTTTATAGGGTTCATGAGCTGTGTGCTTATGTGTTCTTTTGTGGTAGTATCATTCTTTCATTTCCATTCAAAGAACCCCCTTAAGGCTCTCTTCTAGTACTGATCTGGTGGTGATCCAGTCCTTTAACAATTGCTTGACTGGGAAAGACTTCATTTCTCCTTTATTTATGGAGGTTAGTGTGGTGGAATATAACATTCTTAACTGGCATTTATTTTCCTTAAGAATGCTAAAAATAGGTCCCCAATCTCTTCTGGATTTTAAGGTTTCTGTTGGGAAGTCTGTTGTTAGTCCGCTAGGTTTCACTTTATAGGTGATATGGCCCATTTTTGTAGCTGCCTTCAAACTTCTTTTGTGTTGATATTGGATAGCCCAATGACCATGTGCTGTGAATTGGGGATGATTGTCTTGTTCAGTATCTTGCAGGAGATCTCTGGCTATCTTGAATCTGTCTGTTGATTTCTCTAGCAAGATTGGGGATATTTTCACGAATTATACCATCAAATATGTTTTCTAAGTTGCACACTTCCTCTTCTTCTCTCTCATGAATCTCAGTAAGTCATAGATTTTATCACTTTTCATGATCCTATATTTCTCAAAAGCTTTATTTTCTAAAATTCTTTTTACTTTATTTTTGAAAAACAAAATTAATCTGAAGGACCAGTCTTAAAGCTTTGGAATTCTTTCTTCTGCTTGGTCTAGTCAATTGTTAAGGCTTTCAATTGTGTTTTGAATTTCTGTAGTGATTTTTTTTAATTCCAAAAGTTCTATTTAGTTCTTTCTTAATACTGCTATGTTGTCTTTCAAATACTGAATTTTTTTTTTCTGTTTTCTTAGTGTTCGATTTCAACCTTCTCTTGGGTTTTGTTGAGTATTCTTGCTATCCATATTCTAACTTCTAGAGCATTTGACTGTAGCTCACTGCAGGTCTTTCACATTAAAAAAATTAATTATATAAAATACTTAAAAGAAATATAGACACTTATTACTTTAGACTCATGAAACTAGCACCGAGATTCTTCCATTTTTCCTTTTTTAAAAAATTATACTTTAAGTTCTAGGGTACATGTGCACAATGCACAGGTTTGTTACATTTGTATACATGTGCCATGTTGGTGTACTGTACCCATCAACTCGCCATCTACATTAGGCATTTTTCCTAATGCTATTCCTCCCCCATCCCCCAACCCCACCCACAACAGACCCCAGTGTGTGATGTTCCCCTTCCTGTGCCCAAGTGTTCTCATTGTTCAATTCCCACCTATGAGTGAAAACATGTGGTGTTTGGTTTTCTGTCCTTGTGATAGTTTGCTCAGAATGATGGTCACCAGCTTCATCCATGTCCTTACAAAGGACGTGAACTCATCCTTTTCTATGGTTGCATAGTCTTCCATGGTGTATATGCGCCACATTTTCTTAATCCAGTCTATCACTGATAGACATTTGGGTTGGTTCCAAGTCTTTGCTATTGTGAATAGTGCCACAATAAACATACATGTGCATGTGTCTTTATAGTAGCATGATTTATAATCCTTTGGGTATATACCCAGCAATAGGATCACTGGGTCAAGTGGTATTTCTAGTTCTAGATCCTTGAGGAATCATCACACTGTCTTCCACAATGGTTGAACTGGTTTACACTCCCAACAGTGTAAAAGTGTTCCTATTTCTCCACATCCTCTCCAGCACCTGTTGTTTCCTGACTTTTTAATGATCGCCATTCTAACTGGTGTGAGATGGTATCTCATTGTGGTTTTAATTTGCATTTCTCTGATGACCAGTGATGATGAGCATTTTTTTCATGTGTCTGTTGGCTGCATAAATGTCTTCTTTTGAGAAGTGTCTGTTTATATCCTTTGTCCACTTTTTGATGGGGTTGTTTGATTTTTTCTTGTAAATTTGTTTAAGTTCTTTGTAGATTCTGGATATTAGCCCTTTGTCAGATAAGTAGATTGCAAACATTTTCTTCCGTTCTGTAGGTTGCCTGTTCACTCTGATGGTAGTTTCTTTTGCTGTGCAGAATCTCTTTAGTTTAATTAGATCCCATTTGTCTGTTTTGGCTTTTGTTGCCATTGCTTTTCAGGTTTTAGTCGTGAAGTCCTTGCCCATGCCTATGTCCTGAATGGTACTGCCTAGGTGTTCTTCTAGGGTTTTTATGGTTTTAGGCCTAACATTTAAGTCTTTAATCCATCTTGAATTAATTTTTGTATAAGGTGTAAGGAAGGGATCTAGTTTCAGCTTTCTACATATGGCTAGCCAATTTTCCCAGCACCATTTATTAAATAGAGAATCCTTTCCCCATTTCTTGCTTTTGTTAGGTTTGTCAAAGATCAGATAGTTGTAGTTGTGTAGTGTTATTTCTGAGGCCTCTGTTCTGTTCCATTGATCTATATCTCTGTTTTGGTACCAGTATCATGCTGTTTTGGTTACTGTAAACTTGTATTATAGTTTGAAGTCAGGTAGTGTGATGCTTCCAGCTTTGTTCTTTTTCCTTAGGATTTTCTTGGCAATGTGGGCTCTTTTTTTGGTTCCGTATGGACTTTAAAGTAGTTTTTTTCCAATTCTGTGAAGAAAGTCACTGGTAGCTTGATGGGGATGTCATTGCATCTATGAATTACCTTGGGCAGTATGGCTGGTTTTACGATATTGATTCTTCCTATGCATAAGCATGGACTGTTCTTCTATTTATTTGTGTCCTCTTTTATTTCTGGCCAGGGCAATCAGGCAAGAGAAATAAATAAAGCATATTCAATTAGGAAAAGAGGAAGTCAAATTGTCCATGTTTGCAGATGACATGATTGTATATTTAGAAAACCCCATCATCTCAGCCCAAAATCTCCTTAAGCTGATAAGCAACTTCAAGCAAAGTCTCAGGATACAAAATCAATGTGCAAAAATCACAAGCATTCTTATACACCAATAACAGACAAACAACAGAGAGCCAAATTATGAGTGAACTCCCATTCACAGTTGTTACAAAGAGAATAAAATACCTAGGAATCCAACTTACAAGGGATGTGAAGGATCTCTTCAAGGAGAACTACAAACCACTGCTCAACGAAACTGGCGCCAAGATTCTTAATTTTCTGTTTACAACAATGCATTTTTTACCTCAGTATGACTGTAGTTAATTTTGAAATTATCTTGAGGTCAGCATATGATAGATATTAATTAATCTAATATTTTAATTTTCTTTTTGTGATCTCCATCTCTTTCTAGTATTAATAAGTTATCTTAAAAATTAACTTTCAACACTAATAGAGAATCATAACTTTTATATTGGGTAAGAAGGAAAGGGACATGCATGAAGGCTTATGAGGCAGGTGGACAGACAGACAGGAAGCCAGCAATGGGTCAGCCTAAATACTTTAGGTTAGATCCAGGAAACATCCTAAACAACCTAAAATGTTTTGGTTTAATGCTGAATTCACTCAAAAAATATATTTTCATCTTTAATTATATCTACAAAGTTGACATATAGAAAATAAAATGCCTACAATTTTTGTTATCTTTAAACAGTCATAATAGACCATTATAGTATGATTGGGATATATACACCAGGGTTTACTTCCTGCTTGGCTATAGATCAAACGTCTAAAATAATGTCAACCTGAAGGAGCAATGGAACAGATGACACCCAGTTAAAAGATAAATATAGCCTGGGCATGGTGGCTCACACCTGTAATCCCAGCACTTTGGGAGGCCGAGGAGTGCAGATCATGACGTCAGAAGTTCAAGACCAGCCAGACCAATATGGTAAAACCTCGTCTGTATTAAAAATACAAAAATTAGCCGGGCGTGGTGGCACATGCCTGTAGTCCCAGCTACTCAGGCATCTGAGGCAGGAGAATCACTTGAACCTGGGAGGCAGAGTTTGCAGTGAGCCAAGCTTGTGCCACTGCACTCCAGTCTGGGTGACAGAGTGAAACTCCATCTCAAACAAACAAACAAAAAAAAAACGATAAATATAGTATTCTATATGTACTCTTGAAGGTTAGAATAATGATAATACTCCATAATTAAAAAAATATAGATAATTTACAAAATAACTTTACGTACAGGTACTTTTTTATGATAATTCTGAAAGGTATAATAATTTTAGATTTGCCAGTGTAACTCATTTATTCTTCCTTAAAATACAGAATAATTGTTTAAATCCTGTTAAGGAATACTCCAAATAGAGGGCCATAGAAACACTAAATTCACACTTTTCCAGCAAAGATACACCAATGTATTAATGTTATTATTTTGTGCTATGAATATGGAATTCAGAGTATTTTCCACCCAAATATTATTCTTTGGCCTTAGGTTCACTCAGTTTAGAGTCATATCTATTTTTTAACTTTATTTTATGTTTATTAACTAAGTGTTACTCTGTTATAATTTAAACTGATTTTACATTACTATAATCTTTCTGTTCTAGGACTCAATCCTGGATTGGATTGGATTTTCATGTCTCCTGGGTCTCTGTTCTGGGGCAGTTTCTGAATCTTTCCTTTGTTTTCATAACCTTGACATTCTTTAGGAGAAAATCTTAGCTATTTTTAAGTTTACTTTTTATTTATCTCTTTCAGTTTTGGGAGTATTAATGTTTTATCTACCTATATTTCAGAAGCCTAAAATTAAATTGTTTGACATTACATTCTATATTTTATCACAGTTCAAAACAAACACAAATGTGAAGAAAATTATTTTAGTTGTCCTAGTGGAAGATGCATTTTGAATACCTGGATATGCGATGGTCAGAAAGATTGTGAGGATGGACTTGATGAATTCCACTGTGGTGAGACATTGTATTTAGCTTAGTTTTGTTAACCTTACTATTACTTATATGTTAGTATTCTCTTATGTAGGGATTTTATACAAAATATTGTCAGCTGATTTTAACATTGATTTTCATTTTTATTAAATAATACAAAAATGGTAAAGATTAAAATTAAAACAAAAGAGCTTATAATGAAGACTAACACTCTTTGGTCCTAGACTTTTCTTTTAACCTTCTCTGTTTTTGTTGAATAATTACTTCCATCAGTTTATAATATAGATATAGTAAAGTTATACCTTTTCTTAATTTATTAACTTTAGGTGGTACCTAATGTATTTGCTTTCTGCTATAAAAAATAAGGATTTGACACACGCTACTTGTTATATTTCCCCCACCTATTATTGGTATCCGCATGGGGGATTGGGTCTAACACCCTGTGGACACCAAAATCCATGGATGCTCAAGTCCCTTATATAAAGCAGCCTAGTAGTTGCATATAACCTATGCACATCCTCCTGTACATTTTAAATAACCTCTTGATTACTTATAATGCCTAATACAATGTAAATATTATGTTAATTGTTATTTCATTGTATTGCTTTTATTTGTATCATATTTTATTCTTGTATTGTTATTATTTAATTTTATTTTTTCAAATACTTCTGATGTGTAGTTTGTTGAATCCATGGATATTAAAGGCACAGATGTGGAGAGCTGACTGAATATTATTATCCTGAAATTTTATACTAATTACTTGTATAGCTTTCAATAATATACATAAACTTCTATTTTTTTAAACTTTTGCCTTTCATCTTCTACCTCTTAATTTCTGTGTGTGTACACTTTATTTCATGTTATATTGTCAAACTAAGAAAGCGTTTTTACATTTATTTTCTAAAATGTATGGATTTTGTGATTTGCAAATCAAAGAAATTTCCAAAAGGAAAACAAAGTATATATTCACTATTTACAATTAGCACAAATAACATACACTGTGGTGAATAGATAGAGTAGAAAAAAGATTGAAAATGGATTTTCTGTGAAATGTCAAACTCTCCTAAAAGTAAATGTCATCATGAAATGTGAAGGTGCATTTTGTTTGATTAAGATGCCGTATATCTTTACATTAGAGCCAGATTTTGAACAAGACTAGCAGAGAACTTCCAAAATACTGTATGTAGATTCATAATTTCTGAACAGTGGCCATTATATGATCATATCTTCTTTAATTTTATTTTTTCCAAACTTCAGTTTTCTAATGTTCTCTGTTTCATAGGTCATCTAATTAAGCATTTTAAATGAAAATGCAAAGTTTTGCAATTGTTTATGAAATCAAAAGCAGAATTGCTATTTTTATAAGGGTTTATATTTTGAACACCTTAATTTAGAAGGATTTTACTTTTGAATGTTTTCTGGTGATAAATATACTGGGTAGAAGGAGAGGCTGGGAATGTAGGAGAGCAATAACAAAATTGCCTTTGGAAATACATGGAGTGTGTTATTATTATAAAAATATAATCTAATAATAAAAAAGCCAGCCACTATGCCAATTAATTTAGGTGTTATTAGTCAGGTATAACAAACTCAAGTGTTTCCAAGGAAGCAACACAAAAACATCAGCACAGTTGCTGCGTACAAAACTTCAGGTTGTCTTCAAGCTATAACATCCTTAGTCACCCACCTTTAAAAACAAACATATCTGCCTGTTAGTCCACCATATTGTTACCTTACTTAGGATGTAAGTGTTTTCTCTTGGCTCAAAGATAGATTTAAAGTTTAAAAGTATGACTAGACTATACCAGAAACGTTTATTTTATATCTGTGCATTACACATTAAAAAATAATAATAACAGACAAATATACCTGGAGTAGAGTGACCACATTAGGACTACCTCAAAGGCAAGCCTTATAAGAATCATGTTGAAGAAATCGTGGTTGTATCACCTGGAAACACAGAGGGAATATGCAAGCTGATGCCAAAATTTCATAGAACTGTCATAGAAAAGAAGAAGCTGGCTTCTTTTATTATGGGATGGTTGATTTTAGCAGAGTCTAAGAAAGAATCTTCTCATTGTCGAATCTGTTGTAAGATGGTCTCAAACTATTTTTTTTCCTTTTGTTTGTTTTCTAGATTCTTCTTGCTCTTGGAACCAATTTGCTTGTTCTGCACAAAAATGTATTTCTAAACACTGGATTTGTGATGGAGAAGATGACTGTGGGGATGGGTTAGATGAAAGTGATAGCATTTGTGGTAAGTTGTGTATTTTCTGTCCTCAATCAGTTTTTAAGCATTATATATGCGCTATCATTTTAGAGCATACACAAAATTTGCTGATTTATTAAAATTAACATAAAATTTATGTGTACATTTCTAGGTAGCTGTTTTTATTATTTTCATGACAATCCATTTTTCTATTATTTTTATATATAAAGCTGTTATTCAATATTTGGTATTTTTCCTTAATATTGCCACAGCAAATGTATTGGTACATTTTATTTCTAGCTTTCAGTGACTTCCTTGAAGCAAATATCAATGATTGAGATTACAGGGTCAAATAATCAAGCTTTCTTTTCATCGTGCTTCCTATGTACCACCAAGTTGCCCTCCAAAATTAGTATACTAATTTATGCTGCCACAAGCCACACGTGCTGTTTATGTGCATATGTGTGTGTTATAGTCATCCTTATTGCTGAATTCTTTTAAATAAGAAGTGGCTATTTTATATGATATTAAAATTCACTTTAAAATGTAGCTTTATAAGATTAGAGGTATTAGTCTCGAATATCTCTACTTAACTATTGTCTGTCAACTACAAGTCCAGTATAATTGCTTTTTAATACTCACAAATATTTAACAAATAGTTAAATAGAATTATTCACTGAATTTCCTAAGGAGTAAAAGAAGGAAACAAGCTAGTTTTTAAAATTTGTTCTTCCTGGCCAAGAACTTCACTAATTTTTATAGACGTCTATTGGTTGTCTATCTAATCTGTTTCTATATATGCATTTGTACCTGTAGCTATATATTCTTTACTCATTACATCAGCCTTTGGTGGCAGCCGTTATCATCCTCTTTTAGGAAGAGAAGGACCCAAGTCATAGAATAAGGTGTATGTATAGATTTTAGTATACTTAACACCTCTTTTAAATTTCAGGGGTTGCGGACTGCTGTTTCTGTCACAAACATATAGAGAAAGGTAGTATTTAGAGTATTCAAGCTAAACCGAAGTTCTCTGTAAATAATATGAAATTGGAGATATTCTTGAAAGTAGGCAATTTATTTTCTTGTATTTAAGTCACTCAAAATCTACTTTTTATTTACACAGCTGAAACCATTTACAGTTATACAACAGACAAATATAGAAAGATCGCTATCAAAAAGCTGTGAAAGAAAAAAGTCAGTAATCAATTAGATGACTGTTCGTCTGTTTCTCTTTGCTATTAATTTTTAAAATATATTTAATAAAAGAATTACCTATTTACAACAGGATGAGCATGGTTTCAATCTCTAAAATTATCTTACCTTTGACTTTTGTTAAACTCTACACTAAATGGCCCCATTGATAACACTGTGCTTTCTGAGTGGACACAGTATTATAGGGACAAAGTCTCTAAAGTCATGTAGAGTTGAGTTCTCCCACATCTGCATTTTCAAGCTGTGTGATCATAGACCGTTTCATTTTATTCTTTATTTTGTTATTCCTTACCTATTAATTGGATACAAAAAGATTTGTACTTATATACCTATATACCTAGTATGATCATCTAACATAACCAATGTACACTGTATTTATGAGGTTTTTCTGATTTAATTTCTCCTGCCTCCTTTCTTTGTCAAAGTATTGTCAGTGTCCTAGTAATGATTTTTTATTAAAGACTAATAAGAAAATGGACGTGTTTACCTGCAATCAAAATATTGAGCTTATTTACTTTAATTATGAGCTGTATTTTATGTACTAACTACCAAGCTTGAGACACATAAAGAAAATGCTGCTTTAGACCAATTATCAGTCAATGAACTGAACCTCATATTTTAGAACAGGAAAATAACTTTATAAATAATTTATCTCACTTGTTTTCAACCTTTGGAGTACAAAAGATTCTTCTCAGAAGTGTGTTAAAGATGTAGTTTCCCAATTTCCAATTCAAAATATTCTGATGCAGGATGTAAACACATTCTTTATTGATATGCACCTAGTGATTCTGATTTGGAATATTGAGGGTCCCATTTTGAAAACCATGGTCTAGTTTATTTCCATCTTTTGAGAGATGAAAAAAGAGAAACTCACAGAAATTAGTAAATTTTTCCTGAGGTCAATCAGATAATTAACTATGACAAAGGTATGAGCAGAATTCAGGTTCCAAAATATTAATAGGATAGTGACTCTTATCAATCAAATATTATTATCCGAGTGGGTGTGCAAGATGGATCTAGTGGAATTTATCACCTTGTCTTTCTTCTCCCTAGGGATTCTTTTCTCCGAGGAAGGCAGTATATCTCCAGATGGCAGTGGCAACTATGAAATAAAGTCATGAATTTTTTCTTTGGCCCATTTTCTTCCCAGTTGACTATGATGTTTTGGCATGTTCTTAACACAAAATCTGTTGAATACTATCAAGGGAGCCAGAAAATTAGCTGCAAAGAGCCTTATGCCATTTTATAGCTGGAGATATCTCAGTAATTATCTAGTCATACCCATCATTTTAAAGATAGGGTAATTCAGACACTAGTTTTCATCAAGGTCATACAGAATTAGATTTCTCCACTGCCAAATCAGGGCTGTTTCTATTACGACTGCCTTGAGAACAAATTAAAGTGATAATATGGCAGTAGACAAGAAATTTTACATTTATCAAAACTTCCTTAAGAGAAAAAAATGCAGTTAAAAACATCTCAAGCTAAAAAGTAAAAATGTTATACAAAGCATTGAATTGAGAATATAATAATAAAAAGGACACTTTATGTTTTCGTGGCAAGCTTAAAAAGGATAGATAAAGAGGAATAATATAAAAATATTTTCTGCGGAAAGATAATTTTATTATAGAAAGTACTAAAGACATACTAGTTAGCAAACAAAATAATTTTTAAATGAAAGTACATTTATTTAATAGATTATTTTCTAACTTCTTCCAGTATTACATAACATGTTAAACTCCATTGTGTTAAATAGATCCTCAATTAAATAAGCAAATCTAGATTACTGGGGGGATTTGTCAACATCCAGTCTTCATCCTTTCCTCCAGGCTAAGGTATACGTCAAGGACAGGTATGTTTATGTTGCAAAAGACCCCTAGAGGATCGTATTTTGATACCCCACTGCTTACCATATTGAAAACATTACTTCAGAAAGAATTTTCTGCTCCAGACAACTCTGGTTGAAAAGTAAGAGGATAAATGATAATCCAATTAAAACACATTGGCTAGTGCTTTCAATTGTTAGAAACAAATATTTTTCATCTAGTCACTTCTATTTTCTTCCTGGAGATAATATACTATTTTCAACAATTCCACAAATTTCTTTTTTAGCCTCTATTCTGGGCAACTTTGGGTCATAAGAAAGTAAAATTTTAAAAAAAGAGAGAGATTTAGGGTCATGTTACTGATTCGCTCAGGTACTTTTATAAACAAACAAACAAAACATTCAAAACATTCATTGTATATAACTGCACAGGGACTAGGAAAACTATGGGGGAGGGCCATTTGACATATGGCTACCCTATGATCATAAGGGGAAGGAAAGAGGAACCCTTTGTACTTAATAGTCCAATTCAACAAGCATTTTTTTTGAAAGACATTATCATGCAACTAAAGAAACATTGCAGTGATAGAGCAAAGGTAGATTCCAATTATTATGCCTGAAAAAAATGGAACGTGCATGCATTTATTCTTTTTGGTACTACCAGATGGAGAGTAATAGTAATGACATGAGTGGTTAAAAGATGGTGCTTAGGATTCAGAGGGTTCTGGACTCCCAGTTCAGCATGCGGAATTGTGTGCAACTTGTGACTTTCTGCAAGCTTTTCAACTTCCCCGAGCCTCAGTTTTCTTTTCTGTAAAATGATACTGATAATAGTTCTATGGGTTGGGCTTATTGTAAGGAATAAATGAGTTAATATGTTAAGTGCTTAGCACATATAAAGCAATAGAACTGGCATTATTTCAATTACTATTATTTTTCTAGTTCGGTCCTTTAGAAATGTTATCTCAGTGTATTCACAATTCTATGACATTTCTATGCTTTGCCACATTTTACAAGGATAAAGTACATTATTTTCTTCGATGTAGCTTTAAGAAATATAACAATTATAGCTAGGAAAGAATGCCTTCTTAGATAAAAATGTGTAGACAACTACAGGGGAAGAATGATGTTTAATGATTCCCAATAACTACGACTGCCTCCTTATAAGCAACATTCTTCTGCATCCCCCCTTACTATAGAAAATGTAAATGGTAGACATTTTCCAGTGGACACAGGGTAATGTTAATGGCATTACGTTTTTGTGTTTCAGGTGCCGTAACCTGTGCTG
The DNA here is from genome assembly GCF_009828535.3 of Hylobates moloch. Classification (NCBI taxonomy): domain Eukaryota; kingdom Metazoa; phylum Chordata; class Mammalia; order Primates; family Hylobatidae; genus Hylobates; species Hylobates moloch. The sequence continues at coordinate 11,283,899 of NW_026652299.1, forward strand.
CTGACATGTTCAGCTGCCAGGGCTCTCATGCCTGCGTGCCCCGACATTGGCTTTGTGATGGTGAAAGGGACTGTCCAAATGGAAGCGATGAACTTTCCACAGCAGGCTGCGGTATGAACACTGACCAGGGCTGCACGTCACAGAAAACTGCTACAGCATCCTTGGTTATTTGTTTTTGTAGTATTTGCCATAGCACATTTCCCATTGCTTTCCCACTTCCTGGGCCCATAGGTAGTGCTGGACTTAGTCAGGTGGGATGTTGTTATCACAGTCGTTCTGCAACCTCTTTAACTGCTGTTCAATGTTTCAAACACGCGCAGTCGGATTACCCATTTTAAGAACATTTTGATAAACACAGATTTATCATTTCACTTCTCAGCTAATGTAACTGCACTTTATGTGTACGAGTGCAGTTAGCCTTGGTATTTCTCTTTTGCGTTGTCCACCACCACCCTCCTGGAGGCTTTTAGATTGTCTGTTACAGAAACTCTGTGAATGACTTCTCTGATCCTAAGTAACTACTGATCAGGAGGTCAGTAAACACCTATTAGTCCTATGGATAGGGTATTATTAACCCTTGGGTCATGTAAAAATAGTACGGATATAGCCAAATGAAGCCGAGGGATCAGAGGAGTACCTTCGGAGGTCAGACGATTTACTAAGTTTCTGACTCTAAGTCACCTCAGGAAATTTTCAGGGCATTACTCAACAGTCAAAATTTAGATGAATTCCTTTGCATGATCAGGAGGATGAAGGGACTGAATATTTGAATGCAGATCCCAAGGTCACACAGGGGATCCGTTGGGCTGAGCAATTTGTCAGAAATAATGCTGCGAACTCCGCTTGTTAAAATGAATTCTGCCAGTCATTTCTCCAATGGTCTGCTTTCACATCTTTAAAGCATTGTGTTTGAAGCCATAATGTGTGTGTGTGTGTGCGCGCGCAGGTGTGTGTACGTGTACATGAGGAATAGTTAAAGCAGAAAAGAAAAAAGAAAACTTCAAGGCAGACCTATTTGCACAGAACTCATATTATTGTTGTAGAATAATTCGCTTTGATCTTGAAACTGATATGTGTGTCTGTAAAGGTCAATGGGGCCACTGAGGGCTACATAATAAAGGATTATGCATCAATTCAGGGATCCAGATGGTCCCAGTATGCTGTTGCTATTGTAGCAAGTTAACACTCTGGGAGGCATATTAACACTTCTGTACCACATGGGTACCATTAAGTAAATTCTGTTAAAATGCAGCAAATTGTACTCAAGTGATCTGAAAGTGTTAATGCCAAATAAGTCACTGTTGCTCAGTGTTTTAAAGATCAACTCATATATTGGAATTGGTGTACTTCACCTGAGTTATCCAAGCTGGCATACAGTTCACAGTTCAGAGGAGTTAATAAGATCAGAGTTTTACTCTGATTACAAGAGGCAATTGTTCATGCTACTTCTATGTGGCTTCTATACAGCTTAAAAAAAAAATCTTTGTTAAAAGTAAATTGTGCCTGATTATACTTTAAAAACCCTTATGTGTTACCTACACTATGTCAGTAATTTCTGAGATAAAGGGAGAGATTTATGGGTTCATGGAGCCTGGGGCAGTCTGGGGAGAGGGGGCTGTAGGCAATGTGAAAGAATAATGACAATACCTGTATCTTAAGTGTTAAAGTGTTGTATATAAAATATACTATGTCAATCACAAAGAAATATTATGTAAAATATCCTACTAATATGTAAAATGCCTCATGAAATGATTTCGAGAAAAAGTGATGATATTATCTGAGTCTTGAGGGACAAAGAAAGAGAAAGGTGTTTCATGTAGAGAAAAGTGCTTATTAAGACATGGAATGGGGAAATAGAAGGCACCTAAGTTTTTCAAGTACCCATTACATATCAATTATTGTAATCTTTTCTGTTATTTGCATTATTGAATTCCCACAATATTGTAGTGAACTATTTTGAGGAATCTGCCAAAAATAATTATTATATAAATAGGAGTTTAAAGAGCACCCAGACATTTATTAAATACTTAAAATGAGCCAAATCTGCTTCACATATGTTATCTAGTCCTTATAAGAAATTTATCAGATACATTTTCTTATCCCCATTAAACAGATAAAGAAACAGATGCATCAAGAAGGTAAATCACTTCAGACCAAGACTCCGTCTCAAACAAACAAACAAAAAAGAATACAAATATAAGTGCCACAGCCACTTTCCGCAAAGCCTTTCTCTTTCCAGCATTCTACAATAGCATATAGCAGATTATTGCTATTTGCAGTACCCCAAACCTTGAGTCCTACATAGCATTTACCTTTTAAATACAGGCCAAGATTACTGAAAATATTTAAAGGAGTCTTGCAAACCTCTTAAGATTCTATGCATATGGTATTAATTTTTTCTTTCTCTGCACTAGTTATGTTCTTTTGAATTTTTGCTGAACTTTTGATCACTTGGATCAACCGTTTTTCACACTTGTCATGGATCAAAAATCATTGTCATGGATCAATATTCCTAAACGGTCAATATTCCATTTCATTTGTGTGGTACTTACAGCGGGCCTGATGACATCAAAGATCTTACCTTTACCTAATTCGACACCCCACTCTAGAAGTCACCAAAAAGTTTTATTTTATTTTTTTAAAGACAATAACATTCTAAACCTTCTTTGCTTCCTTTATGAACATTAGCATTGTTCTTTACTGGTCTATTTTTCACAAGGAATCAACATTTTTATTACTTTACCATCCTTACTGTAGGCATAAGTAAAGGAAAAAAGCCCAGAATATTATTAGCTGAGATATTTTTTCTAACATGTGAACATTTGAATTCATCCTTCAGCAAATTTAAAATCGCTACGTGGCTTGAATTCAGGGTCACTCTGGAATAGTTGAATTCATGAATACTAAATCCTTGAATTATGTGTATTTATATTCAGACATTCTAATATAAATACATATACAGTTATTAGCTTATCTGATGTATTGAATATTATGCAAAGTTTTCTTTTTCTTGGTAACTATGAAGTACTGGATATGATTTTATATATTGCCCAAGCTCCTAATATGGGAGAAGATAACACATGTGCTCATCTAACTTTATTTTTTGTGATGCCTTTCTTAGCTCCCAATAATACATGTGATGAAAATGCTTTCATGTGCCATAATAAAGTATGCATTCCCAAGCAATTTGTTTGTGACCATGATGACGACTGTGGCGATGACTCTGATGAGTCACCACAGTGTGGTAAGTACATCTAAAACTTCATGAAGGAGATTCCTAGGCTAAGAGTCTTTCAAAATTAGTATGTAAATAAATAACTAAAGCAACAAGCAACACTTTTCTTAGTGTCTTCAACAGCCAATGAATTCAGTAATACACAATCACAGCACATATAACTTATTTCAGCTCTAGTATAATACACTTATTTGGAAATCATACCTGTTTGCAGTATATTTGCATCAGTAATATTGAAAATGTTTATAAAAATGTCTTTGGGCCGGGTGCGGTGGTTCATGCCTGTAGTCCTAGCACTTTGGGAGGCTGAGGCAGGTGGATCACCTGAGGTCAGGAGTTCGAGACCAGCCTGGCCAACATGGTGAAACCCCATCTCTACTAAAAATACAAAAATTAGTCAGGCATGGTGGCACATGCCTGTAATCCCAGCTACGCGGGAGGCTGAGGCAGGAGAATTGCTTGTACCCAGGAAGTAGAGGTTACAGTGAGCTGAGATCATGCCACTGCACTCCAGCCTGGGTGACAGAGTGAGACTCCATCTCAAAATAAATACATAAATAAATAAATAAAAATAAAAAATATCTTTGGTTTAATGTATTTTGAAATACTTGAAATTTGAAGACAGTATATGGCTGGCTTGTTCAGTTGTATAACCAAATCAAATATTTGAGTAAAAAAAGAATATAATTCAGAATTATCAGAAAAACCAGATACTTAATATTTTTCTACCCTTTATCTTTTGATGTATTCAATGTTTTGATAAAATTTAATATTATTATCATGAAATGTATATTGCCTTTACATGTATTTTTTCTACGTTATATATAATATCTATACAACATACAACTTTAATGATAACATCAATATATTAAAAATGCTCAGTTGAAGTTGAACTCTAATGTGAACTTAATGTTTTTGTAAAATATTTGAATGCATAGACATGAATAAATATATGTAATGAAAAGCTGTGAACTTTATATATGCTCATAGAAGGCAACAGATTTAGTGCCTTCCTTTGTCCTCCCTGTACAGTGTCTATAGCCTTGGCCTTTGATATGAATCTCACTGAAATTAGTGGATATCAGTTTTTATGATTATTTCAGCATGAAGTCATACATTTGATGTGATATTTTAAAGGCTACATCATAACACAAGATATAAATCTGAAGCAGAGTTATATCTGATTGAGTATCTCCCCTCTGCTAGACATTATATTTGGTTGATACAGAGATGAATGAGACAGAGAGGTCCCACTAGGAAAAGTCACAGATGAATGGAAAAAACAGAAATTCAATATAGTACAATAACATATTTTGTCAAATAGAAACAAGAATCACAATGAGATCAGAGCTGAGAAGAATCGTTCCTGAGGGAGGCACTAAAGAATAGAAGCAGGGAATGTTAGTAAGAGGAAATCCTATGTAATGCCAGAGAGCATGGTGTGGCGGTGAACAGCATGAACTCCAGAGCTGGAGAGCCTGGGTTCAAGTCCTGGATCTTCCACTTATTAGCCCACTTCCCTGGGCCTCAGTTTTTCATCTGTAAAATATGTTTAATAACAAGGCTTAAATGTTAGGACCGTTCAGAGAATTAAATGAATTTATATTTGTAAAGTTCTTGGAGCAGTTTTAGGAACAGTAAATTCTATATGTGTTTACAAAGACTGTAAATTGATATGGTTGAGGAATAGCAAGTAGTCTTCTGTTAGGTAAGTGGAAGTTTAAAAAGTTGAAGTTAGATTTGAAAAAGGCTGAAATAAAGTGTTAGAGAATTTATATTTAATTATTTTGTCTCTCAGAGGCCAGTGTACATTTTGAAACAAGAGAATGAAATATTACAGTCACATTTTTGTTTTAGAACCATATTTTTTCACCAGAGTGGGAGAAATACTGCCATGAAGCAAAGGAGCCATAGAGGGAAATAAACTAGTTAGGGGGTTATTGTGATAGTTCTGATGATTAATGACGTGGTTTTGAACCAGCTTGGGAATGGGGGAGCAGAAGGTACAGAATGTGTCAGACTTCATTTACAGCAGGACATGGAGGATAAAAGGGAATTTCTAGCTTGGATGACTTGGTGATTGGTGCTGCTGGTAATGAGTGTTGGGGTACAAGAGGTTAAGGGTTAATTTTGTCGATAAGATGTGAGATGTAATAAAGACTTTATTGTGGACCTTTTGAATATGAGGTGTTAATCAGACAATCACATAAAGCTATATAGTGAGTGTGTGATAATTTAATTCTAGATCAGAAGAACAACGAGGATAAGTAATATTAATTTTCTGCCCATCAGCCTAAAGCTGGCAGGAAAATAAAGACTGAAGATTGAAGTTCGGGCTTTACTGGCAATATTTTAGAACAGAACAGGAGAGGATTTCATATAGAAGGAAAAGAAAGGAACAGCAAGATCAAAGTTGGAAAGAAATCCAGGAAGGTAGACTGTGAATATTATTAAGTCAGGAAACTCTTTCTAAGGTAGTGTAGTCAGAAACATAAAATGTTGTTAAAAGGTGAAGTAAATAGGAGGCCGAGATCCAGAATTTGACACTTGGCACTTGGTGTTTGTTATCTCTAAGAGGAATTTCAGAAGATAGAGGTCACAGAAATGAAATGTGGATTGATTAGAGATGAACTGCAGGCAAGTAATTGGAAGCCAGATTGGGCAATAAGGAGACAAGAGATGTGCTGATAAGAGGTGCCTAGATGTTTATTGTTATTAGACTGGATAAGACTTCAGGGTATTTATTAAATGAGAAGAAGGAACTAGTGAAGGAGGACAGAGAGGGAAGAAATACTAGGGTAGCTAAGGCTATTTTAGAACTATCTAGTTTAACCATTCCAATATGATAATAATTTAAATTAAATATTCATTATTGAGTATATTTTCTGTTGGAATTGTGTTTATTTCTTAAGCCATAAAAATCTTACCCCCTCCCACTTAAAACAGAGCATTTACTCAGATTTATCAGAAAGTTCTACTAGGAATAACTGTTTTTTATTGTTGACAAACTTAGAAAAAATTCTTATAAAACAATGCTGAAAATCAAATAAGTTGTACTTACAAATAGGCATAGATATGAACTTTTCACAAATGATGTTTTTTCTGTAATTTGAATGAAGTTTTTAGTGACTCTAAGATTCAATATATAGGATAATTATAATAGTTTTTGTGCTTATTGCTCTAAAATTGACTTTTAAATTTTTCTCATTTTAACAATGTTTTTACACTTTGAATGCTGCTTTCTAAACATAAACATGATATCAGAGCTTCTGAGAATTATCGTTATAGCTTAGAATCAGTTTATCCATATGTTCTGGTACTATACCTAACCAAGCTAATTCTAATAGCTTTCATTTTCATTTTCCATTCTAAGAGATAGTATGACCTAGATAATAGGTGAAGAGAAATGGTATAGTCAAGGGTCACTTTCTTATTTCTTCACCTTGAAATAATAAGAATGTCTGTTTCCAACTTGAGTTTTTGGACACCATAGTCCTATTTCCAAACCACAAATATCTCTTGCAACTATAACCACTGTTACAGAAAGAAATGAGAAACATTTCTCATAGGAGACATGGGTAATCCACATTAATCAGCTGTAGTGTACATCGGGGAGATGACATTTCAATTAGTATCTGTTATGTGAATTAGTCAAATGTTCTGTGTCTCTAGGATACCGACAGTGTGGTCCAGAAGAATTTAGTTGTGCTGATGGGCGGTGTCTTCTAAATACTCAATGGCAGTGTGATGGAGACTTTGACTGTCCTGACCATTCTGATGAAGCACCTTTAAACCCAAAGTGTAAAAGTGCAGGTACAGAAATATATACAATACCGTGTTTATTCTAAAGTGTTTTCAATCGAAAAATTGTGATTTTTTGTCTGGTATAGTATTCAATGAGAGAAAATGCAAATTATTAAGCATGTGATGTTTCTAGTGACACCATGCAGGATACTAGTAGTTGACTACGTGGGAAGCTAGTTTTGGAAATTTAAGTCTGTGCCAAAAATATAAAGATTTGAGGCAGCGGTACTGCTGAATTCACCATCCTGTCTTCCCCACTGCCAAAAATTCATTATATCTTCATGTATTATTTTATATGAGAATAATTTCACTGTATTGGCCTATTTGAAAATTCAAATGCAAAAAAGTTAAAATTTACTGAGAAGTAGTCTGTATTATTCATAATTAGGCAAAATGAAACAAATTGCATATCATTTGAGTATACATATATGAAAAACTTGGTCTGTTTATCACTTCTGTATTCCAAATACTAAATATATAATCATATATTACAGAATATGCTCAATTAATTTTTTTCTCATGGACTTTACATGATAATGAGCTTTCTTTTAGCCTGTATGATGATGAGTGTTGTTCAAGTCGTCCGGCTATTTTCCATAGCTGTGTTTGGAACAACTAGTATTCACCACCGATGTCTGTTTTATACCCTGACTTCAAAATGTGAATGTTATAGTTCCAGGAAGAAAAGAATTTAGGAATATATACCTAGTCTAGATTCTTAGGTTTTAGTGACATATAATTTCTCAGAGACCTATGTCTTGAGAGAATTGTCAAACTATCATTACGCTTTTGAACTCATTCTTCACAAAATAGAGGAGGCAGAAATAGTTCATTAATTTTACTATGGATGTTTATTTTCATAATTAATTTTCATGATCAAGCTATATTTGCAATAAGTGTTAAACATGAAAGTACATTTTGCCCTTGGTTTTCTGAACTTTATGTATAAAATATTATACTGAATATGTAAAGCATTTTATATATACTTATATCATGATTTTTGACAGACGAGTTAATGATATTTGTGAATGTTTTCAACAACTGTAGTATAAAACAATGGCATGCCCTTTATGTTCCATTTGTTTTATTTTTTTTCCAGAACAGTCATGCAACAGTTCATTTTTTATGTGCAAAAATGGCAGGTGCATTCCCAGTGGAGGTCTTTGCGACAATAAGGATGACTGTGGCGATGGTTCAGATGAGAGAAACTGCCATATAAATGAATGTTTGAGTAAGAAAGTCAGTGGATGTTCTCAAGACTGTCAAGACCTTCCAGTCAGTTATAAGGTAGGTACTCATCAAAAGTAGCAAATCATATGATACATTAGAATTTGAGATTTAGAAACCTATTTAATCCAATATAGATGAAAAAGTTTAAAGCCATCATAATATTAAAACAAATTAAATGGAGAGTGTCTATATGAAGATACCATAATAGCAGTGTGATATAAAAGTTGTGAGAATATAATTAAGAAGACAAAAATAAAATTGAAGCATTTTTCAACATATTCAGAGCATAAAGGAAATAAATAAACTATGGTCAGAGACAATACTGCTATGTTAATAGCTGTATAAATACATATTTAACTCTTAAGTTTCCATTTCTTCCCTTATTCTCCCTCCAGTACATCTTCGAAGTGGAATGGGCTAATCATTTACTACAACACTGGAGAATACAATATTTTTCATACAAACAAGAAGGAAAAAACCATAAACTATGAATTATTAGGACTTAGTGTGAATATACTAAAATAAACCATATGTAATATCCTAATTGTTTTTTGTAAGTACTATTTCCCTGAAGAGGGTGATTTGCTGACAGAATCGATGAACAGAAATAGCTTGTAAAACCAACTCTGTTTCAGTATGTTGGAATGATGGACAAAACTAACACAATGTTGAAATGTAACGTTGTATATTAGGTTAAAATCAATTTTGTAAGTATGGAAAACCTCATTAAGAGCAATTCCTTTGAAAATTAGTGTTTTTAATGGAGCAACAACTCTGTATGAATCTTCAATAGAACATAACTACTATAAACAACAGAGGCAATCTAATGAAAATTAGTACTATTACAGGGTTTAGATTTTGTTCTACCGAGTTCTGCCTGGGGGTACTGCACACGTGTATGGACACAGCATTTTATCAAGAGAAACCATGATGAATTGGAGTGTATCCAAATTTCTATACCCAGAAGCATTAGAGTCTGGAGCACGTCTTCAGAAGAAGTTTTGCCTAGAGCAAAGACGATTTGCTAGCTGTATTCACATACCGTATATGAAGTACTCTAATAGGGAACATAGTTAATCTGAGTTGCTTAAAAGATTGGAATTAAGAGTTGGAAAGCAGATTCTGTTCAATACAATGAAGAAGTTTCTAATGTTAGAACACTTCATATTGGAATGAACCACCTCACACATCACCAATGAAAGTGTTTCTGCAGTAGCTAAATGACTTTCTTTAAAGGATGGTAGAGAATTTGTGTATGGCAAAGATGTGGGGCCATTGTTCCTGCCAGCCTTAGCATGCTATGACAAGCCAGTTCTATCTAACAGTAAATTCAACTAAACAACCAATTTGCAATTTTTAAGTTCTGAACTTCCGGTATTATTAACTTAGCTATTATTAACTTAGGTTGGTTAGGATTTTACTGTATATAGACATAACCTAAGAACCACAATAATCAACTCCTCCCTGCAAAAATTAGAGATAAAAAACGGAAACACCAAGAAATATATATTTTAAAAAGTTTTTTAGACCCAATATTGTATTAAGAAGAAGTGGTTTAACTTGTAAACTTAAAACATGAACTCATTCGCAAACTATATTACACGCAGAAAGATACAAAGCAAATGAGCCAGTACATCTTTTAATGAGATGAGCATGCATCAAATAATTAATTTTGGCAGTAAATATTTTAAAAACCAATGAAGCAGAAAAGAAATGTTATTGATCACTTGTGTACAATTAACATAGAAATCTTTCCTGAATATATCAGGGAATGTGTTTTAGAATTATTGCAGGTAACTAATTAAAATTTTAAGTCATAGCATTATAAATAATTATTTAGCTCTATCATATATACAGTTAGGTACCACATAATGATGTTTTGGTCAAAAATGTGCTGCTTATACAGTAGTGTTCCTATAGAATTATAATACCATATTTTTACTGTACCTTTTCTTTTTTTATTATACTTTAAGTTTTAGGGTACATGTGCACAATGTGCAGGTTTGTTACATATGTATACATGTGCCATGTTGATGTGCTGCACCCATTAACTCTCATTTAACATTAGGTATATCTCCTAATGCTATCCCTCCCCCCTCCCCCCACCCCACAACAGGCCCCGGTGTGTGATGTTCCCCTTCCTGTGTCCATGTGTTCTCATTGTTCAATTCCCACCTATGAATGAGAACATGCGGTGTTTGGTTTTTTGTCCTTACGATAGTTTGCTGAGAATGATGGTTTCCAGCTTCATCCATGTCCCTACAAAGGACATGAACTCATCATTTTTATGGCTGCATAGTATTCCATGGTGTATATGTGCCACATTTTCTTAATCCAGTCTATCATTATACCTTTTCTAAACATATGGTGAGAGATGTTTAGATACACAAATACTTAGCATTGTGTTACAATTGCCTACAGCATTCAATATAGTAACGTGCTCTACAGGTTTGTAACCTAGGAACAATATGCTCTACCATATAACCTAGGTGCATGATGGCCTATACCATATAGGTTTGTTTAAGTACGCTCTATGATGTTCACACAATGACAAATCACCTAACAGAGTATTTCTCAGAACATATCCCTGTCATTAACTGATGCATGGCTGTGTGTGTGTGTGTGTGTGTGTGTGTGTGTGTTCTATGTCATACATTTCAAAGTAGATTTATTCATGCTTATTCCATATGTATTTAATGTCTATGATAACAAACTTGGTAGTAAATTATAAAACATATAGAATATCAATTATATACTTTGTGACATGACATCAAAAATAAGGTTTGATGTCATTTTAAATGCCTGCGTATAAGAAGTATTAGCACACAGCCATACCATATTTGGAAACTGCTTTTGGTAGAAGACAATATCATACAGAAACACATGTTAATTCATACTTATTTTAAGTATCTTGAAAGATTCCTCACATATAAATACTTGTTTATTAATACTTTATAAATGCCAGTGTTTTCATTTTGTCTTCTCAAGAAGCTGTAGAACGAAGTGATAATTCTAGTTAAAATAGACAAAAGTATTTAATCCTTCACAAGGTGTGTACTTATGTTATCAGACAGAATTGCTATGATGTTTTTAAATATGTAAACATGTAAAAGCTAGTTAATAATATAAAACATCTATTGATGGAAATATGACTTGTACAAACATTCCAGATGAGACCAGAATCATAAATAAAAGATTTAAGCAAAGGTTCATACCAAATATTTTACATATTGTGTTCATATTTATGTTTATGCATATACATACAGACGTATATATTATGCACACAAATATATGTCATATATATGACAATTTGTTGATAGGAAACTGAGCAAAGAGCTTTATGTACAACAAGATGCTTCTACCATGTTGCAAAAATATGTGAGCTGATAGATTTCTCTGTTTCAGAGATTGGTGAAAACTATCCAGCAGCCTACTTCTCCTTGTAATATAAGCACAACATGACAAGAAATCATCCTCTAAATTCTGCAATAAAATGAAAATTGCTTACAAAAGCAAAATTTAGACATTATGGACTGTGGCCAATTCGCATGTTTGCAGTAAAACAAATATAATGTATCTAACTATTCAAAAGGGAGTAATAACATTTAACTGAAGCAAAAATCTTATTTGGATAGGAAGGATAATTTACCATGGAAAAATAAATGTACTTCTGGGAGGGAAAAAAGTTATGATGTATATAGTAGAAATAAAATGATCAATATTTGTCATGTTACCTGAAAAGCTGCAAAGGAATTTTCCTGAGAGAAATAGAGAAGGCTTAGTTATTTTTTCTGCTAGCTATATTTTCTTATAAAAATTAATGTAACTCAAGAAAATTCTAAATAATTTGGAATGGTGAGAAAAATTAAGATGAGGCTGAATACATATAATTCTCACTTTCATAAAAATTGTCTTTTTTAAGTGAAAGAGAACATTCTAATCTTATTTTCTATAAAATATCTTTGAAAATGCAAAAGATTATTATTTTCTTTCATTTAATTTATGAAAGTTAATCTAATAGAATTTCCTACAGATGTCTTTTTATTATTTGAGACCAAAAATATTTCTATTAAAATAGATTAACAGATTGAGAAATACATTGTCTTTTTATAAATGTTATTTCAACCAAAATAAAATTTTTAAAAATTTACTGTAAATCTTAAACTTTTGTTTATACAATTTTATATTATAGTAAAGTTAATCAATTTTACCTTCAGGAAATTAATTTCCCATTGTGTGTTTTTATCCAAGCCATCTATTTCATATAGTACTTCTATAAACTTGACATGAGGCATTCAAAGTGATTTTCAGAAACCCCATTACAATAGTGATGCACTTTGTTTCATTTAATAATACTGTTTTAGAGGAATTCAACACATTCTATAAAATGTCATTTGTCCTAAAGTGACTCTTGATTCAACACTGCTCTGTATCTACTAATTGGAACTCTGGCTTCTGACTACACAATCACTTGGCTTAATTTTTAGGCCTATCTGGGATTACTATCCCGTCAAATTTCTCATTTTCTTTTTTTTTAATATTTCTTTTTAAAAAATTGAATAAAAAGATATGATATAAAATTCATCATTTTAACCATTTTTTTATGTATACAGTTAATGGCATTAAGTATGCCATTTTCTTTGGCCACAGTTAAGTACCAATTCCTCCTGGTGGCAGGATGGATCTTCTCAAGGAAAGTAATATTGTCACTCAGTGAGATATAATGAAGGGAGTTTGGGAAATCAAGCTGTGGCTTTTGCCTTCAGTTTAACCCACTGGATTGCTAAGTGGGTTATAGAGATTTTAAAAGTCCATTATAATTTCTGAGCATTGTTAGATAAATTGTTGGTGTCAATTGTTAAACGTGAAAGTGCTAAGAGCTTAAAGGGTTTCATTTCCTGTGAACAGAATTGGGAAAAATAACGATTTGTCCTTTAATTAATTTCAGATGAAATTGATGTTACATGGTTGCTTTCCTCCCCAGTATTGAAAATGTTTCATGTACTTAAAAATAATTCTAACCATAAATTGTTTCCTGATTATTTATTAATATGGACATATATATTCTAATATATTTATCAATAAATTCAAAGCTCTGCCATCACTTTTATCTGAAAATAAATAAATAAATAAATAAATAAATAAATAAATAAATAAATTTTATCCAGATTATGAAATATTTACTATGGAGAGCTCTTGAATACTAGTTACTTTTGACATCTCAGAAATCCATCTTAACTCACATCCTACTGAATACTTACAGTTTCCTTTATTTGAAGACCACTAATCAGTCTGTGATCATAATCATCTGGCCAAGTATAGGTTCATTTTCTGTAATAATAATTCTCACATGCCACTTGGCAGGGACTAGAACAGAACTAAAAGACAATGACCAATCAAAGTCCTCATCGTTTTTAGGAAGGCAAAAAATACACGTGGCATAATGTTTGTAGCCTAAGAGTTGACATACCAGTTAGTTAATACCATGTGTCATCAGAAGGACAAATAGAACATCATAAAGATGCTGAAGGAAAGAGTTATGATACAAATTGTTTTAGTTATTGAGATAAAAAACATCTACATTCATATCACTGTTTATTCAGACACCTACATATCTAGGTATGGAATCAAACACAGTCGATAAATATTAATTGAGGATTACTATGTATTAAAAATTTCAGTGTGTACAAGATCTCATACTGGCCTTATCTGAACAACTCCATCTTCATGCTATTGGATTTCTCATCAACTAACTAAAGATAATATTAGATTGGTAAAAAGTAATTGTGATTTTTGCCATTAAAGGTAATTGCAAAAGCCACAATTACTTTTGTACCAACCTAATAATATCTACATTATAGATTTCTATACTGTTTAAATGAAATAACATATGTGACAATGTTAAAAATTTTCAAAACTCCATGTAAGGATTCATTCTTATAATTGCTAAAATATTCTAAAAAGACAATGTAATGCAATAGAAAAATAAGAAAAGAAGTAGAAAGTTTCACTCTTTTTTTATTTTCTTTGCCAGTCTCTAACCACATGGCCTTAGCAATGTCAATTAACTTTTACAATCTTGCCAACTTCAAAAGATCAGATGAAGATATTTGGGAGAGTGCTTTCTAACTAACTTTACATAATATACGTAATTCCCATCAAAGGTCAAATGCTGGGAGACAGAAAGACTTGCCTTTATCTATTTTCAAGTGCTTTTCTTGCTTAATGCTAAAGAGATACCCAATAGTAAAAGACAGTGACAATGATATGAATTGATTATGCTCATTTTTCTTTTCCCAGTGCAAATGCTGGCCTGGATTCCAACTGAAGGATGATGGCAAAACATGTGTAGACATTGATGAATGCTCTTCAGACTTTCCCTGTAGCCAGCAATGCATCAATACATATGGGACTTACAGGTGCCTCTGTACAGATGGGTATGAAATACAACCTGATAACCCAAATGGCTGCAAATCGCTCTCAGGTATCGAATTGAACTTGCCCACTGATCCAACCCTAGTTATACATATGGATCCTGAATTTTATAGCCATTCTTACTGAATTCACTCCTCCTTGACGTTTCTGAAAAATCAAAATTCTTCTCTACTTCCCTTGATATGATAATCTGTCACTCTGATTTTGCATGCTCTGTTCATAATAACATTGCCTTATGGCCTTGTGAATCATTGAATGTTTTCTAGATTTTGAGAGTGCTCACAAAAAAAAGGAACTATCTCTAGCACTGCTTCCTGCTGAATCACATGTTCTTGGGAGCAAGTTTTTGGCTAAAACTGTTAAAGAGACTATTGTGACATTATTATAATATTTTTTCATTCTCCCTTCCACCATACGTACATATATATATGCTAGAGAGAACAACAAGTTAACAATAAGAAGAAGCAACAATAGTAATAATAAATCAGCTATATAGGACTATTTGAATTCTTCCAGTGATTCAGCAAATATTGTTAAACTTCTCTTTATTCCAAGGAGTGTATTTGCTCCTGTAAATTATACATTTAATAAAGCATGGCCCATAACTTTAATCCTTTAGGAGAGAAATCACAGACATTAAAATGATACAAAGCAATAATATGATGATGACTGTTAAATGGGCAAAAAAATGGTGACTAAGGGCATCTCTATTCCCCTTGTTTTTAAGTATAATGAGTCAAATATTATTGCCAGTTTCTTATATAGATGTTCGTCAATGGCAACATTTAAAACATTAGCTGTTTTTTCAACCACTTTAATAAAATAGCTATCAGAGATATTAATTTTAAAATACGGGTTTTTTAATGGGTTAAAACTTTACACATTATGAAGAAAAAAAATTAACTCCTTTCAATTTTTCATTCCACCGTCACTTATCCTTCCCTGAATCAATTTGAGGATTATTTGGAGACAATTTTTTTTTTTTTTTTTTTGAGACGGAGTCTCACTCTGTCACCCAGGCTGGAGTGCAGCGGTGCGATCTTGGCTCGCTGCAAGCTCTGCCTCCCGGGTTGACGCTATTCTCCCGCCTCAGCCTCCAGAGTAGCTGAGACTACAGGTGCCCGCCACCACACCCAGCTAATTTTGTTTTTGCATTTTCAGTAGAGACGGGGTTTCACTGTGTTCGCCAGGATTGGAGCCCATTGTTTAATCTACCAATCTACTTGCTTTGGGCCATCTTAATGCTTGCTACATAATGCGTTTAGTGACCTAGGACAAAAAAGAAGAGATTAAATCTTACAAATGACCAATGTTTCCATTACTTTAAACATTAATAAAGCATTGTGTAGAGGAGATGAATAGTAATGATTAAAATATGGGTCTTGTTACATTATGTATCCACACCATAGTTGTTTCTCATTAGCAATTATACTTAGAAACTCATACAAATTTTAAATATAAAAATGTGTTCTTAAAGCATTTATGCTTGTTAAAGCATAAATCTTGCATACAGATATTTTTTAAAAATTAAATATATTTAAATTGTAAAGAACAGAATTGCCTAAGCAGTGAAGTGGAACATGACTGATTAATTTTATATTTATAATTGAGAAATCTATTGACACAGTGGCAAGGCACCTTCAACTGGAGAGCCAATTCTGTGTTGAAAAGTATTCTGAGTCTCAGTCTGGTCTCAAAAAGAAGATGAGAAAGACTAATTTGGGATCCCATCAAGGATGATAGAAGGGGGTATTTAACATGAGTGACATAGTATATATGGAAACATAATGTCATACCTTTGGTATTACATATTAATTACAAAACTAAAAGACAAAGGGAGAAAAATAATGATTTCAAACAATTTAAAAAGGACAATAACTCTATAACATTAAATAATTTATAAAAAATCCACATTCAATTATGTGATTACTTTTTTAAGTGTTTTTTTTTTTTCTAATTTCTATCAACATCACGTTTTTTCATTTGGCAAATAAGTTTATGCGTGTGTCTTTAAAAAAAGATGTTAAAATGCTTGGGCAAATTATTCACCAAATGAATCTAGGATTATAACCACTGAGAATGTGGTCAAATTGATGTTAAATTATCCAGATGTATATTTAAATAAATATAAAAGAAAATCTTTCTGAAATTCTCTTCTTCAAGAAATCATTTTGTTTCCAAATAAATTCTGAAGAGAAAACCAAACAGTGGTTTAGAGGGTCTCCTGTATATTGAGCATGGCCAGATTTTTATCACGGTCTTTCCTAGATTCGAAAGTAAATGAGATACTTTAGACATTGGACAAGCTGATAAGGAAGAAATAAAGACTATTAAAGCATTAAAAAAAAGACTCATGAGGAAAGGTAAAATTAATAAACAAAGATTTTAGAACCCGGAGTTCAGAAATTATTTAAGACAGGTCCTCAGGCAGGTAAAAGAGTATATATGCGCAGTGATACTCTTGGTCTTCACTGAGGTCATCCTGAGAGCATTAGCCACTCGATTATCAAGAAAAAATTTTCTGACCATAAGAATGTTTTAGCTATACTGTAGGTTTCTAAGAGAGGTGAAGATTATCTTTTTCTGCAATTCATGCAGACAATCAGATTGTAACAGCAGATATTTTCTACTAATTCCAAATAAATTATCTGAATGTCAAGAATAATGAGAGTAAGTAAGGGATGCTCTTAGAATTTGCTAAATTTTCTGTACTGACTGGGCGTGTGCTGCCTTTTCATTCTACTGCCAGCTAGGTTTCTCAGTATGATCCTTTTTAAACCCTGAATCTACCAGATCAGCACTACATTTGAAATCACATTGCTGCTTAACTAAACTGAAATTTTGCAGAGGGGAAAAGCATAGATACTGAAAGTCTAATATGTTATTTGTGTTGGTGTTTAGATGAAGAACCTTTTTTAATTCTTGCCGATCATCATGAGATAAGGAAAATTAGCACTGATGGCTCCAACTACACACTTTTAAAACAGGTATGACACTCCCAAGATGACACCGTAACATTTAACATGGTACTAGATATGTGTTAGAGCTGTAGAACTACCTGGCAATTAGAATTTGTGAAGCATATTTTTAGTTGTCAGGAGAAATATTTTCTTTGAAAATATTTAGTTTGTATCTGTTCTGCTCCAAATTTATCTTTGCCTCAAACTGTGTAACAGTGACAGAAATACGTGAAAGCACTGTCTAGAACAAGTGTGCCAAAATTAAGGTTATTTCTCATTTTTCTAGTATGTTTATGCCAGTTTTAAGTATAAATGAAGACCACCATTCCTGTGGTGTATTTTCAGCAACATAAAGAAGATTTACTTTCCTAAAAATATTTTGTTACTCATTGATAGATTCCTCCACTGCTTTTTATAATAGTTTCATTCATTTTTCTTCAGGATTTAGTCTCAAGTGTTAAATATCCACTAGCTAGTAAGATATTGACTCATCCTGACAGAGTTGGATTCTTTACTCTTCCTCTATGTCACAGGTTAAAAATAAACATTTCAGATGAAAATCCAGATTTCTGGCTACTCGGGAAAAAAAAAAACAAAAAAGTGTAGTAGGGCAGCGCTCACATTCCTGATTGGTCAAAATCCAAGCTGTGTAGCAGCTGCTACGTTGATGGAGAGCCCTGCTCTCCAGTTCACCAGTGTTTTCAGACTTTCCATGTGCTTAAGACATGTACACTTGCCTTATCCTCCATAGCCATGAGGTTTACACCCTTGTTCTGAGTATGGCGTGTGCCACCAACATCTACCATATCATACTGCTTCTTTCTTTAATTCTAAATCTTAAAAGACTGAGTACAATATAAAAATTGTTATGTTGTTTATTAAAAAACTAACAAAAATTTAATCGAATATAAGAATAAACAACTATTTCTTTAAGACATAAATAACATAAGAGAAATACTTGAGGATAAAACGTATATATAGCTGCTTCAAGATGGAAAGTTTTTTGCTGCCCAAATAGTTTCCTAGTTTATCTAACTTGATTTAAAATATTTTTTTCTGTATTTTTAAACTTTTTCCTGTGCTTTTAAACTTATATCAAAATTATAAGACATTGAAAATTATCTTTCTTGGGATATGACTTCACAGCCCTTCTAAGCCTTTCTATAATTTCGAAGTTAGGTACATCACACACATATGGTCTCTGGAACAAGGACATGTCTGTTTTTTTCACTAGGTTGTGTGTGTATATATATAGATAGATACTGAATATATATATATAGAGAGAGAGACTGAATATATGTATATAGACTGAATATATATACTGAATATATATACATATAGACTGAATATCAGTTACCCTTCTTTAGCACATATATATATGTATGTATGTATATACACATATATACAGAACATTCTGACCATTTAGACTCCACTATCTCAGTTTAAAGGAATAAAGTTATCTCCTTAGAATATTTTTAAGCTCAGCTGAACCATAAGTTTAACTAATATAGAACAATATTCATTATCTTCATGACAGAGCTATAATAGAGCTTCAGTGATAGCTTCTTGCTTCATTTTCCTACCTTGTAGCTCAGTACATGTCTACCAGCATTCCTTTTGTTGTCTTTCACGGATAATGTGTTGTCAGAAATTGTTCTTAATGGAACAAAATGATTTTTTCCTCTATGCATCATTTAAGTCTATTTCACGTAACAGAACTACTTTAATGCTCTTTTTTTAAAAAAAAAAACATTTTAACATAGCTCTTTTCTCCTGGTGGTATCATTTTAGACTGTTACCAGTCATTAGTACCTAAGTGGGGATGAGTTTCAGATACTTTCTTAGTGCAGTACATATGGGAATGAAGAAACAGTGAGGATGATGAAGATGTTCATGAAGGATCTGAGTCTTTGGAAAGCAATTGATAATGGTATCCATTGAGTAAGGAAATAGAGACCCACAGAACCCATGGCAAGCCTTCTGCCCAGTTTTGCCTATGGGCTGCTGGGAATATGTCATTTCTTTCAGGGAACATATTTTTACTCACAGTTTCATCACAGCGTTATAGAAATTTTAAAGGAGTTCTAGTCAGTAGAAACCATTATCTTTGTCCAGAGAATCTGTCCACATATTCAGAATGAAATAGAACATAGAAGTAATTATCTCTGCACATTTTCTCACAGCCAAAATAAATGAAAAGACAATATCGTTGTCTTAACTATTTGGAACTTTTATGTGCAGCTGATTAGGAAGAATGATTGATTCTAATATCACAAATTTTATTCTCTTTGTTGTAGTCAGTAACAATCTCATAAAGTTTTATTGCATAAAATTATAACAACTGGTGTAACTTTTTCTTGCCCTCTACATTCTACAACATAATTGTAGTAAGGTCAGCTATAACTTAAATTCATATACTATATTTAGAAACTGTACTTTAATGACATACATTTTGGGAATGAAAATTAATCAAGAACCTTTCCAATATGTTATCCAATTCAATTTAAACTGTCTTTCTTCCAGTAAAATTGTGTGAGAAACAAAACACAATTTCCTAAATTAATCATCTCGAACCAAAGGGTTCAAGTCTTTAGCTACAGAAATGAAAGAAACAAATAGGATTCTGATGAAACAAATTTTCAGCTCTGAAACTACTGGGATGACTAGTTTTTAGACATTATTTTGACCATGCCCCTGGCTGTTTTAACGTTTCTTGCATATGATTCCGCAAAGAGACCATTGCACTGGGATTAAGAGTAAAGCTGTAGAAAAATGACCAGCTTGGCTAGATAGATATGTTGGAATTTAGAGCTTCCATTTTTCTGCATTTGCAGCTTTAATTTATCATAGTTGACTTACTAAATTTGGAATTGGATTTTTATTATCTAAATTGATTATTGTAAAGAAGGAATAGGATAATTCTGCCATGACCGGGGATTGTGGGTAAATCTTTGCTCAAGTTAGAGACATGTTTCTCTCTATTTTTTCCCTGTAAAGCTCTCTAATTTAGCCACCTGAATTGCCAAGTCATCCAGAATCCTAACTTATTTACATTATTGCTCTGGAGAGAAAAGCAGTTGAACAGAAGGGATATTGTAAACTACTACTGGAATGAATTTATTAAGCCCTCTACAAACTTGCCTGGAACACATTCAATTTGTATTTTAGAACTTTGACTTACTTTGCATAAGCGACTTCCTACATATATATGGTTATGTGCATTTAGTTAAGGAGTTCTCCAGTTTTTAGGATATAAATGGATATTTAATGAATCTTTTGAATCTGTGACTGAATATCAGTTACCCTTCTTTAGCACTTATAGTCATTATTCATGATTTATAGTGTTGTCAATAGGAAAGATACTTGCATTTATTTACCTTGGCTTAGCAAGGAATTTGCACTGAGCTGTATTATTGCCTTGTGTCTCTTGTTTGCAACCTATGGCACGAGATTTTGTGGGGTTAGGTTATTACAGGTTGTCTTTGTAATCTGGACTTCAAGAAAATGAGATTGCTCATTTTAAGCCAAATAAAAGCATAAAATTTGAACCTATGATTTTAACACTATTATTACTGAAATTTAGCCCTGCTGTGAGAAGGGAAAATAAGCAGTATTTGCCAGAACCTTCTCTTATTTGCTGCTATACATAGGACAACCCTTAGTCTTGAATACCTTTGGAAAAAAATATCTGAAGAGTAATCATTAGCCTTGGCTTGACTCTTAGAAAGAACTATTTAAATCTAAGTCAGTTTTATTATTATCATCAGATTCTGAATTTTGAGAGTAGATGTTGAAACTAAGCTCAGACCTGAGATTTACTTTCCTCTTTCTCCCTCCTCCCCGCAACCAAACTAAAACAAATAAAAAAACCCTGCCTCTCTGAAGATGCTTGTCTCGACCCATAGGACTACAGCTACTCATACATTTCCCTCTAAAACAATTTGAGACATAGCATCAGCTTTACGGTGAATATTGATGTAAGCAAGCTCTCCATAGATATAAAAACATGGCAGAGATCCCTTGAGGTTTTGCCAAATGTCTATAACATTATTTTCTAATCAATAGAATGTATATATTAATAAATTACTCAGTCCTTAAGGTAGTAAATATATAATCTTTAACAATAAGTCAGAATTAAACTAATTCCTAGGCAATCATTTGAATAATTCTGCAGCTAAAAGATTCCTAGATCCTGGATGTACAGTCCTCAAATCGAATCAAATGTGAGAACTGCCAAACCAAAAAGCTGTAGCATCCAGAAACCCATCAATTTAATTTGTGTTCTGTTTTGCTACCTGCTAAAAAATGCATAACCATGAGTCTGAAGGGAGGCATTTCCTCACATTTCCAGCGTGTGGAATAAAAACATGTTGATTACCCAGTTCCTCCTTGGTCAAATACTCACCCAAGGTTGTAACTTTTAAATTCTAATATCACACTGTATTGCCAAGGGGCCATCTGCAGCAGGAAGAAAGGCTCTTTTATATTGTTGGGACAAGAGCTTTGGGGGAAAGTAAAATTTCTATATCTTCCTTCTGACTCATCAGATGGCTGTCCAGGGCTCATCTTAATCAGATGATCTACCTTTTCAATTTAGATATATGCTTTTTTCAGGCTCCTCCATGGAACAGACTATAATGACATAAAGTTTATATTTCATATTAACCTAAAGTGGAAATTGTAAACTTTATCTCCTTAAAAGAAGTTATTTTTATTTTCACGTTACTGGCTATTTATTTAAAACCATTGTAAATATTTTGAAATGTTGTGGCCTATGTGGAAAATATTTTCAAATTAATATGGTATTTTTTAAACCATATGATGTGAGGAAAATGTGACTATATGATACTTTTAATGAGAACTGGTAGCAAATACTTTATTATAATAAATAGAACTATTTAGTTTCAAAGGAAGACAGTGATTCCTGTAAACTCCTAAAACATTTTATAATTATTTCTATGAACTATCACTGACAACATAGTCTTTTTTATTTTCAGGGATTAAACAATGTTATTGCTATAGACTTTGATTACAGAGAAGAATTCATCTATTGGATTGATTCTAGCCGACCCAATGGCAGTCGCATAAATAGAATGTGTTTAAATGGAAGTGACATTAAGGTAACTAGATATTACAATGATGGGATTGTTGAATATTATATCAGTATGATTGAATTGCATAGAAAATGTTATTTTATCATCATGATACTACTCATAAAAGGCATTAGGGTGGTTTCAATTTCACATTTGTATAGTGTGATTAAAACTTTAAATATGAAATATGAGACCTTTTATTCTTATGTTTCATTATAACACTATTACCTGCAATAACATAAACATCAAATTGAGTAAATAAAATATGGAACCTTATTCACAACCCTAGGAAATGGGATGGGTGCTTTCAGCTAGAAGGATTAGTGCCTGCAGTTCAATTCTGTTGATTTAAATAAAAGAGAAAGTTGAGTCTAAAACTTTGTAACTGAAAAAGTTAAACATTAGAGTGTGGATTGAAATTATGATACTGTTAAAATTGAACCATTACAGATGTAAATAATTGAATGCATTTGTGTAAAATCATGAACGTCCTGATTGGAGAGGATCACATTTCTGTCACAGTTCTCTCATGTGTATGACCCATGTCATATTCTAGATATGAGCAACTTGGTTTAACATCTTATGTTATTCTGAGTTTTAAAATCAAATTACTAATACTATACATATATGCATTAAAACATATTATAAAGAAGTTTTAAATTCAAGTGAATAAAACCCATCAATTATTTTAACTTTTTTGTAGCCATCTATAATATCATACATAATTTCATTTTTGGTGAAAGCAATCCATTTCAAAAATATTAATGAGATCTTAAAGTGTGCATGTACAATGATGAAACAAATAGTAAGCTGGATTCAAGTGATTTAAAGTGGCTGTATTTAATAATGGTTTATATAATAAAAAATCAGTATATAATGGTGACAGACAGATTAATTCGAGCCAACACAATGGTTAGATAGAACAAATAAACAGATGAGTTTTTTGTTTTTTAATTTATTTTCCAATTAGTTTAAAAACTGTGAAGGTTATATTACTCAAACTTGATTATATATTTTATTACAATACATTAAAAACTTTAATTACCCTCATATTTTTTGAAGATACTTTACTATTTTTGAAAGCATATTCTCTACTGCCTTGCCACTACTATTCCATGACTACTTTAAATCATGTATTTACATAAGGTTATGTAAAGATAAAATACATCTTTATTCCCTTAAATGTATTAATTCACAGATTTTCATTTAAATAGCCACGCCAATTTTCCAAATTTGAAATGTGGTGGATAAAAGAAAGACAGATGTCTTGCATTTCAGTATAGGAGATTGATATCTTTTATTGTTACAAATGTGCATACTGCCACTTTCATTTGTATCTTTATTATTGACGGCATTAGGGAAAAAGACAAATTTAAAATTTTACTGGCATTTTATTGTCTTTATGTCTTTATTGGCTTCTATATAGTTTCAAGTTTTAATTGTTTATTTGACATATTTCTGAAAGTACTGGGAATTCAGAAATGCCAGTGATATAGATCAAAAATTGTTGAGCATTTTATATATATTATATTTATACATGCAAAGACTATATTTCATATTGTATTTGGTATATTCATGGATTAAAGTTGATAACAGCAGCTGAATGTGTACATTGTTCCTTTGGCTAGGTTCAAAATAGTGCCTATACTCATTGGTGTTTTCTTCTTTCCTTGTAGTTACCTAAATAGGGCAAGAGCAGCAGAGAGAGTGAGGAATGATACGGCTATCTCTCCCAAACTGGTTAAAGAAAAATAATATCTCTAAGTTTGTGTGTGTGTGTGTGTGGTGTGTGAGAATTTTGTCCCAAATTTTAAGAGGATGAATAGATAAACTTTAACAAAAATGTGAACAACAAATGTGCAGCTCTCCAACAACTTCTTAAAAATCATTTTATTTAAAACTATATGTAAGTTCTAGGGACCTAATTACACAGTAGGTAATTTCTCACAAACAAGTAAGTAATTGTATTGCGGTCAATTATTCTCTTTTTGTCTAAGTTCCATTCCTTACGTTTAAATGGAATTCCATATCTCTGTAAAAATCAAGAAGCAATTGCTCACTTCTTATTCTAGGGATTTATGCTGTTAACCTTTTAAATTCTTGTTTTGTAGGTAGTTCATAACACAGCGGTCCCCAATGCACTTGCTGTCGATTGGATTGGAAAAAACCTCTATTGGTCTGACACAGAAAAAAGGATCATTGAAGTATCCAAACTCAATGGCTTGTACCCTACTATGCTTGTTAGCAAAAGGCTGAAGTTTCCCCGAGACTTGTCTTTAGATCCTCGAGCTGGGTTTGTAAAAACTGTTAAAAATCTTAAAGATTAAGACTGTGGGTTACATTCATAGTAGTAAATCTAGTTCTATAGGTCATTAACATGAAAATCCAATGTAACATGTAAGTGTGTAGAAATTCTCACTTAGAAATTAAAAAAACTAGTAATGTGATTATCACAATGAAAGGAATAAAATTAAGATGATCGAATTTTAAAGAAACTATGTTTTTCAAAGTTTTAAACACAGCTATTTTCCAACTAGTTGATAAATCCATGGTAGAAATGAATAAAACATACAGACTTCACTGATTTAATGCCTTTAAATCTTGAAGGAAAGGCAGGCCTAAGAACAAATTCTTAGATGATGTTTTGCAGTGGTTGGGGTAGTCACATATATGGACAGTGTAATCCCTGCACCACTTTGTACAAGGAGACATAAGCAGTATCCATGGATAATAAATGACAGGGTGCGTTATCATGTGCCTTCAAGATGGAAAGCTGAATGGGACTATTGGTAAGAGTTTGTGATGGATCTGTTTCGTTGGCATTTCATTGCAAGAATGGAGGAAGTCACAGTAAGGACCGAGGACAGCAGGCTGGAGATTTCAGATGCGGGATGAACACATCTGAAGGTGTCAAAGCTGTCTGGTGTATGTTTGCTAAAGTTCTATAGATTATGACCATTATAATTCACTTTCAATTATGTTGTTTTGGTCAGTAGAGTGTACATAACTTTTTAACTTTTTGCACTGTAATTTAGAGTGATTACATGCTCCAAAATGATCTTTGGAGAAGTTCAACCTACTCAACATACTTGGTAAAATAACAAATTTATAAAAAGGTTGATGTTTTGAAATAGGACACATTCACAGTAGCAAGTGTTAGGATAACTTTGGTACTCCACATTTTCTGCAGTTTAAATTAATTAATTTTATTCACATATTTCACCAAACCACAGCTTTTATCATACCATATGCAATGATTAGATTTTGCTTCTTGTTAATGTATCTCTGTTAATTTTTTTGGTCCCTCATGTTTATAATTGGCAAAGTAATCATATCATAGTATAATTTATAACTTAATTGTATACATTAATTTAGGTAAAAATAGTACCTAATAGGAGAAGCTTTGTACTGTGCACGTATTTTTGTTTTCAAGGTAATGTGCTCATTTTAACTTTTCACTATATAATTATGTAATCATTTCATCTTTTTGAATATTTTATTTACCATAGCAACAGAAGGTTCAAAGAGTGTCAATTTTATTTTAATTTAAACTAGATTAAATTAAAGACACTAGAAAGTCTCTTTATATGTATGTTTCAAGAAATAATGGCCAGATGTACTAAATTTGGCTATCATCTATTCATTCTTAATTATGTGAATATTTCAATTTCTTGGATATTTCATAAGAAAGTTTATTTTTTATTTTTGATAGCTGGGTGTGGTGGCTCACGCTTGTAATTCCAGCACTTTGGGTGCCGAGGTGGATGGATCACTTGAGGTCAGGAGTTTGAGACCAGCCTGGCCAACATGGCGAAACCCCATCTCTACTAAAAATACAAAAATTAGCCAGGCGTGGTGGCGCACACCTGTAATCCCAGCTACTTTGGAGACTGAGGCATGAGAATTGCTTGAGCCCAGGAGGCAGAGGTTGCAGTGAGCAGAGATCATGCCACTGCATTCCAGCCTGGGTAACAGAGCAAGACTGTGTCTCAAAAAAAAAAAATATATATATATATATATATGTGTGTGTGTGTGTGTGTGTGTATATGTGTGTGTGTGTGTGTATCTATATAAATGTGTGTATATATATATATATATATTTGAGTCTCTGAACAATTGTTTTTTTTCTTCAAAATCAATATGGCTGGCTTAGCTTCTCTTCATGCTATTCAAGATGCTTCACTTTCTAATGAAAGAAACATTACCTGTTTCATAATAGCAGTCTGTGGTCTTTTCTAGTTATGAAGCAAAAACTGTGTCCTATTCTAGTGAATGCAGCTGAATCTATTAAGAGGTTTAGGTTTTATTTCTCCCAGGTTACAGTTATTACCCCATAAACTGAAAGCAGCCTTAAGTTATCATCAACATAAACCCATCCATTAAGAGTGTCAATTAAAATAGCACAGTACAAAATTATTATAGATGTTATAAAAGACTCCATTGATTTCATTTTTTGATAATATTTGGATTGTGATATAGATATGTCATATTATAACCAAAGAAAAAGGTAAAAGTTGGATCTCTTTATGAAACAATTAAAAACAACTATTTTAATGGATAAAATTTAATGGCACCTTTTTGTTCATGCTGTTTTCCTAGTTCCCCTGAGTGAGAAAATCAGGCAACTTGGATTTTAGCGTTGATGAGATGAGCTCTAGGGTGAAAATGCCATAACTGTATAAAATATTATGCAATCTTGCTTCAAAAAACGAAAGCTTAAATTTAAGATTAGTAGAAATGCAACTGAACCTTCCTATATCAGATTGCCATTGCGACTTGCATATGTTTTGAGTATATCAAAACTACTGACTCCTGTTTCCTTGAGAAGTATGATTTCTGTCCTGATATTTAGTGAGGAAAAGGTAAGAATTTGTTTAAGGGAGAATGAAGATTATTAGGCTGTCCTATGTATTAGAGCAATGATACTTTTAGAAGACGTCTTGGGGGTCCTTTCTGCATTTTAATAACAGTATGTCAATTATTACAATATCACTTTAGATATGGTATTTAGCAGGAACGTAAAGATACAAGTAGACAGAAAATCTTCTTAGCTGTTATATTTAAATCCAATTGAAATCCTAATTTTTCTTATAATTTTATCTTAAGCTTCCTCTTATTTTGTGTAGTGTGGAAATGAGTATTCTAATTTACTATTAATTTAGGGTAATCGAAATAATTTACATTCAATATTGATAAATATTACCTGCATGCAGGATATGTATAAGCATTTTAAAACAGAATAGAGAATGTAAATATGTTAAAACTCTGCTGCAAATTTTATCTTTTTGTATAATTAAGGTGTCACTTTAGTTAATCATAACAGAGACCATTATGATAAACATTAAAGTGAATGTCTGATATGCCTATTTAACAGAAAACATTACATATACACATTCATTTATTCAACTCATATTTCTGGAATATTTACTATATATCTAGCACTGTTGGTAGGAGTGAGAATAAAAATAAAAGGCACGGTCCCTTGTCTTCAAGTATGTTACAGTCTAAAATAAAAGGCACGGTCCCCTGTCTTCAAGTATGTTGCAG